>NC_091958.1:42940033-43240033 GCF_031021105.1 Erythrolamprus reginae
CAAGATACTCCTCAGAGGCCGTGATTGGGTTGGTTCTGCTAGAGATTTCTCTCTGAAGCCCCAAACATCAGATGGATATAAGAACATGGGGGAAATCTTTGTCTCTTATGCTTTGAGAGTTGGGGCTGAGGAAGCTGGAGAGCTATGAGGTTTTCATTTAAGGTCCACTCTCACTCAGGCCCTTTCTCTGACTGAGCTCCTTTGATGATGAGGGTCCCAGATTCAGTCTCAGAGAAAACAACCCCAGGTAAGGAAAGGTGTTACACGCTCCATTGGCTGACCAACTGTGACTACCATGTGTTGTGGTTAGCTCTGGCCCAGCTCCTGCCCCAAGGACTTTGGATGTGGGGGAGACATCTACATGCTGCAGGCCTGTTTTGCCCCCGGTGGAATCTGCTGATGAAGGCTCCTCTGACCAAGAAGACATGAGTGACAGGGAGGAGGAGAGTGTGGCAGACAGCTCAGAAGGAGATCAATTATCTAGCTCCTCCTTGGATTCAGAACAAGAGTTAATGATACAGCCACGCATGCGGAGAGTGATGCATAGGCAACAACAACTGAGAGATTATTATTAAAGAAAATGAGGCCACCTGTGGTTGGGTGGGGCTGTGGTAATTAGTGAGGCTGCTATAAATAGCAGCCTGTGGGTTTGGCCATTGTGGAGGATTATCTGATGGTTGTGTTTCGTGCCTGCTTTGCTGACTTTGACCTTTTGTGTGCTGATGTTTCCCCCTGCTTTGAAACTAAACCAGAGCAAAGTGTATTTCACTTTGTGAAAGAAGGACTGTGAATTGCCGCACAGCTGCAAGCTAAGTATCACAGAACTGATAAGGGACTTGTACAAATTACCAGTTTGTTTGGAGACAAGTGCTCTTTGCTATACCAAAAGAGGGCTTAGGTTAAGTGAATTTTCATTATAAAGAACATTGTTTTGAATTTTCAAACGTGTGTGTGTCTGAAATTTGTACCTGTGAATTTTTGGGAGGAGTCTACCAGAGAGCCCAACAGAACACCATATCATTTCCCAAAGACCGTAATTTTTGAACTTGATTGATTAATTATCAGATAATTATTATGACAAAAGAATCCAAGTCTTGTTCACAGAGTATACAATCCTGTTCTGCCGGGCTCTCTGATAGAAGCCTCCCAAAAATTCAAGGATACAAATTTGATCTTGATTCTATCCCTCTGTTAATGCAGCCTAGAACTGTGTTAGCTTTTTTGGCAGCTGCTGCACACGGCTGGCTCATATTTAAAGTTGTCCACTAGGACCCCAAGATGATTGTCCACTAGGACTCCAAGATATACAATATGAATGATATACAGTGATCCCCCGATTATCGCAAGGGTTCTGTTCCAAGACCCCTCGCGATAATCGATATTTCGGGATGTAGTGGTGCGGAAGTAAAAACACCATCTGCGCATGTGCGCCCCTTTTTCCATGGCCGCACATGCGCAGATGGTGGAGTTTGCGTGTGGGCGGCGGGGAAGACCCAGGGAAGGTTCCTTCGGCCGCCCAACAGCTGATCTGCTCCGCAGCGCGGCAGCAGCGAGGAGCCGAAGATGGGGTTTCCCCGTTGCCCAGGCAACGGGGAAACCCCATCTTCGGCTCCTCGCTGCTGCCGCGCTGCAGAGCAGATCAGCTGGTGGGCGGCCGAAGGAACCTTCCCTGGGTCTTCCCGCCGCCCAGGCAAAGGGGAAACCCCAAGATCGCTTGCCGCTTGCCCGTTCGCCCGCCCGCCCGGCTGCTCGCTTGCCGCTCGCTTGCCGCTCGCTTGCAGCGCGGCAGCAGCGAGGAGCCGAAGATGGGGTTTCCCCGTTGCCCAGGCAACGGGGAAACCCCATCTTCGGCTCCTCGCTGCTGCCGCGCTGCCGCACAGATCAGCTGGTGGGCGGCCGAAGGAACCTTCCCTGGGTGCCGCCCACCGCTCAAGAGCAAGAGGGGGAGAGATAGAGAAAGAGAGAGAAGGAAAGAAAGAGATGAGAGAGGGAGGAAGAGAGTGTGAGAGAGGAAGAAGCAAGATAGAGAAAGAGAGAGAGAAAGAAAGATGAGAAAGGAAGGGAGTGACGTCATCGGGTGGAAAAATCGCGATATAGCGTTTCGCAATGATCGGGATCGCGAAACTCGGGGGATCACTGTATAAATGAAAATTTAACATTAGAACAATTTACCACAGAAAGGTTATAGTTGGTATGTATTTTTGCAAATGTATTGTATTGTTTTGTCTTGTCTATGTGTCTGTTCATATTTCAATGGTTATTTAATGTTTATACTTAATTAAAATTATTTTTTAAGAAGAAAAGCAATGGATAGAAATTAACCAAGGAGTGAAGTAACAGAGTGGGCCTTCTCCGGGTCCCATCAACTAAACAATGTCGGTTGGCAGGCCCCAGGGGAAGAGCCTTCTTTGTGGCGGCCCCGACTCTCTGGAACCAGCTCCCCCCAGAGATTAGAACTGCCCCTACCCTCCTTGCCTTTCGTAAGCTCCTTAAAACCCACCTTTGTCGTCAGGCATGGGAGAATTGAGATATCTCCCCCGGGCATATACAATTTATGCATGATATGTTTGTATGTATGTTTGCTTAATAATGGGTTTTTTTAAAATATTTTAAATTGCAATTATTAGATTTGTCATGAACTGTTTTATTGTGTTGTGAGCCGCCCCGTTTCTACGGAGAGGGGCGGCATACAAATCTAATATAATAATAATAATAATAATAATAATAATAATAATAATAATAACAACAACCTAGAATTAAAGAGAAATTTCCTAATGGTGAGAGGAATCAACCAATGGGACAACTTGACTTCAGAAGTCACACAATCATTTAACTGAAAGAGTATAAGGTCTTCTGCTGGAGCAAGGAGTTGGACTAGATGACCTCCAAGATCCCTTCCCACTCTATTATTCAACATTCTCTCTTCTAAACATGGCAAGCCTGACCCACCTACTTCAGGTCCTGTCCTTCAAAAACCACCTTTTTTCTCTCTCTCTCGCATTGTTTGGGCCAGTCAGAGCGAAATATTAATTCAAATAAGAACCAGCCAAGACAACAAGTCAAAAGTTCAACTGCCAACTCCCCCAGCCAATTTAGCAATAGGAAAAAGAAACAAGGCAATTTTAAAAAGAAGAAGAAATCTGAGCCAAATAAGCTCATTAACTGACAAGGATCTTGCCAAAATAGAGCTATGGAACCATCCCACCCACCCAACCCAACCGAGCGCAGAATGGGAAGGGGTAGAACTCGGGGCTTGCAAACTTTCCCGAGAGAAATATTTATTTAAACCCAACCCTGAGCCACTGACACTTTGGCAAATTCCTTCGAGGGCACAAAGAGGTTGTGCCGAACAGAGGTGAAATGACGGGTTGCTCTAATAATCGAACGGATGGAAGGAGAAAGGAAGCTTCTGGTCGAGGTTGGTGCGTTTTCATGCTGGCTGGAGGATTGTGGGAGTTGAAGTCCACACATCTTAAAGGGATGTTGGCTAGGGAATTCTGGGAGTTGGAATCCACACATCTTAAAGGGATTCCAGCTGGTGAATTCTGGGAGTTGAAGTCCACACATTTTAAAGCACATAGCTGGGGAATTCTGGGACTTGGAATCCACACATCTTAAAGGGATGTTGGCTAGGGAATTCTGGGAGTTGAAGTCCACACATTTTAAAGTACATGAGCTGGGGAATTGTAGGAGTTGAAGTCCACATATCTTAAAGGGATTCTACTGTAACGCTCTCTACATGGGGCTACCTTTGAAAAGTTTTCGGAAACTTCAGATCGTGCAGAATGCAGCCACAAGAGCTATCATGGGCTTCCCTAAATATGCCCATGTCACATCAACACTACGCGGCCCGCACTGGCTTCCGATCAGTTTCCGGTCACAATTCAAAGTGTTGGTTATGACCTATAAAACCCTACATGGCATCGGACCAGAATACCTACAGGACCGCCTTCTGCCGCACTAATCCCAGCAACCGATTAGGTCCCACAGAGTTGGCCTTCTCCGGGTCCCGTCGACAAAACAATGTTGTTTGGCGGGCCCCAGGGGGAGAGCCTTCTCTGTGGTGGCCCCAGCCCTCTGGAATCAACTCCCCCCCCCGGAGATCAGGACTGTCCCTACCCTCCTTGCCTTTCGCAAACTACTGAAAACCCACCTATGTCGCCAGGCTTGGGGGACCCAATGACCCTTGCTGTTTCATTTTGTGCATGGTTTGTTTGGATTGTATGAGTGTGTTTTTTATAATGGGTTTTTATAATTGTTTTTAATATTAGATTTGTACTTTGTATTTTGTTGTGAGCCACTCCGAGTCTCCGGAGAGGGGCGGCATACAAGTCTAATAAATTATTATTATTATTATTATTATTATTATTATTATTATTATTATTATTATTATTCTGGCTGGGGAATTCTGGCAGTTGAAGTCCACATACTTTAAAATGGCCAAGATTGAGAAATATCACTTTAGCAGGGCAATTTGGAGGTTGCAAGGAATGAGGAAAGTCTGTAGGGTATGAAAGTCACAGAAACAGGCAGCCTGGTTGATATACCAAACGATCCGCTCCAGAGGGCAAATTTTTACTATAACTTCTTATTTATCTGTGTCCTGTATTTTATGAAGAAAATCTTCCAGAATGATGGAGATGTTCTCTTCACAACAAGAAAGAGGCAAAACCATTGAAAAGCACACAGATCAGGAATAAAAAAGCTGTACTCCTTTTTCACCTTTCTTCAAAGGGGGGACAGATTAAGGAGACCCTTCAAAAGTCTTAGGAATGCCTTTCTCTGCCCAGAAAAAAAAGGCAGAACCACGTTGGACGTTGAATTAAAATTCCACCAGCGCAGAGAAAGCCGCTTGAGCTGGCTGTGCAACCAACCAACTTACTTTCCCAATTCCTGGCTGAATGCAAAACCGTCATTCGGCTCCATCCCTTACTTCATCTCTCAGCAATGCCTTGCCACAATGAAAAAGATGTGTTGGCTGCAAGAAAGAGAGAGAGAGAGGGAGAGAGACCGGGAGGGTAGGAGCTGGGGGGGAGCCTGTTTTTCCCAGGCTCATTGGAATTCATAAATTTAACGCGGGGAGCTGGGTGGAAGTCAGCATACAAAAGAAAGAAAGCTGGCAAGCAAAGCCCGAGAAACTGGCTTACTGTAAGAAAGGAGGACGTGAAAGCTTCAAAGTGATTAAGCCAGTGCTTGAGGTGCAAAGAAATCCATGTTTCGGAAGCTTTTCACGGAAGGAAAGAGGCTGGCCTGCTTCCAGGTTTCCAGACGGACAAAAGGAGAAGGAGTAGGCGGTGAAAGATTCGGTTTCTCGGCCACACAGCTCTTCAGAGGACCGCATGGCACAGCTAACCCCAGTTCATGAGCCAGCTCTCAGAGTTAGGGAGGGCGAACAGCTCTGTGCTGCAAAAAAACCCCTACCCTTGCTGACCACCGGAGGGCAGCAAAGAGACATTAGAACCCTTTGCTGCCCTCTGATGGTCATTTAGCATTCTGCAGGTCTGATTTACATCAGCCTTTGTTCTGGTTTTTAAAAGGCCATATGTTTGGGTTGACTCACTTAATAACCTCCTTGCTTATCAACAGAAATCCTGCTCTCAAACGTGGTTGTCAATCGAGGATGACCTGTGTAACCTTTTAGGAATTCTTTCTACTACCACTGCTGAATTGGTGAAAGGGGAGGTGGCTCTATGAATTATAGACACTTCTCCCCATCTCAGGACCTGCTCACGTGATTCAGGCTGCCAACTTTTTCTTTTTTGTAGAATTTGGAGAAAGCAATTATGTTGGGAAGTTGTCTATAGAGATTGTCAGTCCACCAGATCACAGTTGGGAAGAGTTAGCGGTAAAAAAGGATGTGGAGACTCTAGAAAGAGTGCAGAGAAGAGCAACAAAGAGGATTAAACATAAAACATATGAAGAACAGTTGCAGGAACTGGGTAGGTTGGTCTAGTTTAATGAAAAGAAGGACCAGGGGAGACATGATAGCAGTCTTCCAATCTCTCAAGGGTTGCCACAAAGAAGAGGGAGTCAAGCTATTCTCCAAAGCACCTGAGGGCAGGGCAAGAAGCAATAGGTGGAAACTAATCCAAGAGAGAAGCAACTTAGAACTAAGGAGAAATTTCCTGATAGTTAGAATACAATGGAACAGCTGGCCTCCAGGAGTTGTGAATGCTCCAACACTGGAAATTTTTAAGAAGATGTTAGATAACTATTTGCCTGATGTAGTGTAGGGTTTCCTGCCTAAGCAGGGGTTAGTAGTAGAAGACCTCCAAGGTCCATTACTATTACTATACTACTACTACTACTACTACTACTACTACTACTACTACTACTGTCTGTGGAGAGGGGCGGCATACAAATCTAAATAATAAATAAATAAATAAATAAATACTACTACTATTACTGTTGTTGTTGTTATTGTTATTGGTATTGTTGTTGTTATTATTATTACTACTACTACTGCTGCTGCTAATACTATTACTATTACTATTATTATAAAAGGAAACCAGACCACTAAAGAACACGGTGGCTGGACATCATGAAAGTTATCACCAGACAGAGCACCGAACAACTCAAACGAGTAGGGCACGATCGAAAGATGTGGAGAGAGACCTGGTCCATAGAATCAAGACTCGGACACAATGGATAACAACACCATCACCAATTTCAAATTGGTGAATACAAATCTAATAAATAATAATAATAATAATAATAATCATCATCATCGTCATCATCATCATTATCATTATCATTCTGCTCCGTGGATGCTATTGCATGAAATGTAAAATGACAGTCAGAGCGATCAACCAATGGAACTGCCTGCCAGGGGAGGTGGTGAACTCCCCAACTCTGGACACCTTCAAGAGGAGACTGGACTTCCATTTGGCTGGGGTGCTGTAGGGTTTCCTGCTCAGGCAGGGGGTTGGACTCGATGACCTAACGGTCCCTTTCAACTCTATTAATAAATAAATAAAATAAATAAAAGATTGGACTTCGTGTTGTAGAATATAAACTTTTCTCATTTTTTGTGGCATCCCCCCCCCTTCCTTCCTTGTCCATCAACCTCTCTCCCCATCTGCCTTCTTTCCATAGGACTCAAAAACCCTGGAAAGGCGAACATCTGCAAATACTTTTTTTAATGCATAATGATCCTGTCTTCTTCATTCTTCTTGCAACTAACAAGCGAAACGCACCACTGTGAAAATTTGGCAGACCAACCCGGAGGGGCAATGGAGGAGCAAGAGCCAAAGGGGGTCCCACTGATATTTCCAGCCCCGTATGAAGATGGGCTTTGATGTTAGACAGGATAAAAAACAGCCAATGGGCAGGGGGATCCTTTTTTAGCTTGTGCCCCTCAACCCCGTGACCCCTGTGACTTTTGCACTGTGACCGCCGGTGCTTTGAATGGATCATGAAAGAGAAGTGAAGGAAACCACAGAAGAAGAGGCCCAGGGGCCTTCTTTGGTCCTTCCGTCCTGGAGCTGAATGTTGTTGCTGGCATGATGTCTCAGTGGAGATGATGGAGTCCAGGCTTTGCAGACAGCATGCAGTCAAAAACACACCTGGAATACTGCATCCTCTTTTGGTCACCCCGTTATGAAAAAGATGCTGAGACTTCAGGAAGAAGAGCAATGAAGAGGATTGGGGGCCTGGAGGCTAAAACTTGAGATCGTGCAGAATGGGACTACGAGAGCAATCATGGGCTTTCCCAGATATGCCCATGTCTCGTCAACACTCCGCGGCTTGCACTGGCTGACGATCAGTTTCTAGTCTCAATTCAAAGTGTTGGTTATGACCTATAAAGCCCTACATGGCATCAGACCAGAATACCTCTGGGACAGCCTTCTGCCGCACGAATCCCAGTGACCGATGAGGTTTGTTTTAATTTAATTTAATTTAATTTAATTTAATTTAATTTAATTTAATTTAATTTAATTTAATTTAATTTAATTTAATTTAATTTAATTTAATTTAATTTAATTTAATTTAATTTAATTTAATTTAATTTAATTTAATTTAATTTAATTTAATTTAATTTAATTTAATTTAATTTAATTTAATTTAATTTAATTTAATTTAATTTAATTTAATTTAATTTAATTTAATTTAATTTAATTTAATTTAATTTAATTTAATTTAATTTAATTTAATTTAATTTAATTTAATTTAATTTAATTTAATTTAATTTAATTTAATTTAATTTAATTTAATTTAATTTAATTTAATTTAATTTAATTTAATTTAATTTAATTTAATTTAATTTAATTTAATTTAATTTAATTTAATTTAATTTAATTTAATTTAATTTAATTTAATTTAATTTTTAATTTTTAATTTTTAATTTTTAATTTTTAATTTTTAATTTTTAATTTTTAATTTTTAATTTTTAATTTTTAATTTTTAATTTTTAATTTTTAATTTTTAATTTTTAATTTTTAATTTTTAATTTTTAATTTTTAATTTTTAATTTTTAATTTTTAATTTTTAATTTTTAATTTTTAATTTTTAATTTTTAATTTTTAATTTTTAATTTTTAATTTTTAATTTTTAATTTTTAATTTTTAATTTTTAATTTTTAATTTTTAATTTTTAATTTTATTTAATTTTATTTTTTTATCTTATCTTATCTTATCTTATCTTATCTTATCTATCTATCTATCTATCTATCTATCTATCTATCTATCTATCTATCTATCTATCTATTTATTAGATTTGTATGCCGCCCCTCTCTGGAGACTCGGAGCGGCTCACAACAACAAAACAGTACAAATCCAATGGTTAAAACAATTTAAAACCCTTAATATAAAAAAACAATCATACATCTCATACAAACCATACGTAAAGCGGAAACGGCCCAGGGGAATCAATTTCCCCATGCCTGGCGATAGAGGCGGGTTTTAAGGAGTTTGCGAAAGGCGAGGAGGGTGGGGGCAATCCTAATCTCCAGGGGGAGTTGGTTCCAGAGGGTTGGGGCCGCCACAGAGAAGGCTCTTCCCCTGGGCTCCGCCAGACGACATTGTTTTGTCGACAGGACCCGGAGAAGGCCAACTCTGTGGGACCTAACCGGTCGCTGAGATTTGTGCAGCAGAAGGCGGTCCCGGAATATTCTGGTCCGATGCCATGTAGGGCTTTATAGGTCATTAATAACACTTTGAATTGTGACCGGAAACTGATCGGCAACCAGTGCAGGCCGTGGAGTATACCTGTCGGTTCTCAGTGGACAATTCTTCATTAGCTCTGTCACATCTTAGATGTTCTACAAAGGAGACTGTTTACCTTGGACCAAGGTAAAGCTGATCTTCAACTCCAGCTGTCCCAGATATGCTTCAAGTCTGCGTCATGGAAGATTTGCAATGTCGGTGAAAAGGGCAGGCAGCCCAACCAAGCCACCCTCCCTCATTGTGGCCCCGCCAGATTTACAAGCGTGGAAAGAGCAACAATGAAGGTCTGGATGGCCTTTCATTTCCAGCATCCTGTCTCAACCCCCTGAGCGTCCTGCAGAAACCCTGTTTCTTTCTCCCAATTCTGGAGCCCTGATTGATGGGGGAAGCATTGTCAGCCCTCCAGATTTCTCCATTCTGTCTTCCCACCCCCCGCCTTCCCCCCCTCCTCTTTCTCCTCAGTTTTCCAGGATTTGCGTTCCCGTTCACAAACCATGTTGGACCTTTGCCCTCCAAAAGCATCCAAACTCAAACAAAGGCTCCAACACTGGAAGTTGTAAAAGAGAGATTGGATAAGCATTTGTCTGAATTGCTGAAATGGTTTCCTGCCTAAGCAGGGGGTTGGACTAGAAGACCTCGAAGGTCCCTTCCAAATCTGTTATTTCTGACTAATTCTAAATTAATTCGAATCCTAAACGGTTTCAACTCCTACCCTCAAAACATCGCTACAGAGCACTCCATACCAAGACAACTAGACACAAGAATAGTTTTTCCCTGAATGCCGTCACTCCGCTAAAAATTAATTCCCTCAATATTATCTATCTATCTATCTATCTATCTATCTATCTATCTATCTATCTATCTATCTATCTATCTATCTATCTATATATCTGTATTCGACTTCTATGCTGCCCAATCCCGAAGGACTTTACTAAGTCTGCACTACGATTACTACTAGTTTTTTCTCAGTATTCCTATCACCCATTTCCTCCCACTTATGACTGTTTGACTGTAACTTTTTGCTTATATTCTTAAGATTTTAATTAATATCTATCCATCTATCTATCTATCTATCTATCTATCTATCTATCTATCTATCATCTATCTATCTATCTATCTTTCTATCTATCCATCCATCCATCCTTCTATCTATCTATCTATCTATCTATCTATCTATCTATCTATCCTATCTATCTATCTATCTATCTATCTATCTATCTATCTATCTATCTATCTATCTATCTATCCTATCTATCTATCTATCTATCGATCGATCGATCTATCTATCTTTCTATCTATCCATCTATCTTTCTATCTATCTATCTATCTATCTCTATCTAACTCTATCTAACTCTATCTATCTATCTATCTATCTATCTATCTATCTATCTATCTATCTATCATCTATCTCTATCTAACTCTATCTATCTACCTTTCTATCTATCTATCCATCTATCTTTCTATCTATCTATCTATCTATCTATCTATCTATCTATCTATCTATCTATCCATCTATCTTTCTATTTATCTATCTTTCTATCTATCTATCTAGCTGTTTCCGGCGCTCTCCTGCTGGGCCCCAAAGAAAGAAGGCGGGAAAAAGGAGGCAGGTGCGGGGAGGTGCGGCAGTAGGAGTAAAGGGAGCCGCGGCTGCCCCTGCCTCCCCACGGTGCCTCCGGCCAAATGCACCCCTGGCTTCTCCGCCCTGCCCCATTGCCCGCCTGATCTGCCCACTCTCCTCCGCCACTGCCGCCTCCTGTCTTGGGGCGCGATCTGCCCCCTCTCCTCCGTCGCCGCCTTCTGCCTGGGGGCGCGATCCGCCCCCTCTCCTCCGCCGCCTCCTCCTGCCTTGGGGCGAGCAATCCGGGAGTCCGGGCCGGAGCCGTTTTCTCTTCATGGCGCAAAGCCACACAGTCCCGAACTCCCGGATCGCTCGCTTCTCCGGTCAGCAAAGCCATCTGCCCAGGAAAGCGCCGCGCATTGAAAAAGCATGATGCTTTTCCGGGCAGCCGGCTTGCTGGCCGGAGAAGCGAGCGATCCGGGAGTCCGGGACTGTGTGGCCTTGTGCCATGAAGAGAAAACGGCAGCAGGGAAAAGTCGGCCAGGCTAACGGGAGGCGGCGCGTGGCCGGGCGCTGGGGACGTCTGGGAGGGCGAGGGGGCTGATGGCTGCTGCCTCTTAGCTGCAGAGCCGGCGGGCAGAGGCGAAGAAAACGGCGCCCTCCACTCTCTCTCCGTCTCTCTCTCTCTCTCTCTCTTTCTTTTTCTCTCAGTTGCCGGCGTGGTGAAAGAGAGAGAGAGAAAAAAGAGGGGAGAGAGAATGAGAGAGAAAGAAAGCAAGAGAAAGAGAGGGAAAGAAAGCAAGAGAGAGAGAGAAAGAGAGGGGGGAAGGAGGGAGAGGGAAAGACATAGAGGGAGGCAAGGAGGGAGAGAGAAAGAGAGCAAAAAAGAGAGGAAGAAAGAAAGAAAGAGGGATGGAGAGAGAGAAAGAAGGGAAGGAAGGAAGAGAGAGAAAGAGGGAGGGAGAAATAGAGTGAAATGGAGGAAGAGATATTTTTTTTGTCCAAACTTTTCTTTAGCTCCCCCGCCCCCCCGCCCCCCCCGTTCAGTGTTCCCCAGAATTTTGAAAATATGAATAATGTGCCGTGGCTCAAAAAAGGTTGGGAAACACTGGCCTAATCTCCCTTAATTTTCAAATTCAGCAAAAAAAACAACATGTGACATATATATATATATATGTCATATATATACATATACTGTATATATATATATATACACACACACAGTATATATATATATATATATACCCACTAAAACTCTAATTGTGTATTGGACAAAATAAATAAATAAATAAACACCAGAACAAGCATCAGAAGCCTAAGAGCAGTTTTGCTGAGTTTTAAAAATTTGTATTATTAGTCAATCACACTGGGATTAGACTGTATCGCTTCAATCCTTTTAGAGCGCTTGGATAAAAATTCCTTTGGGTTTAATCCAGTCCGATCTCCAGTGACCAAAAAATGTGAGTCACATCGTGGTGGTTCTTAAATCGAGATTGGATGGATTACTCCCCTTTCCTCCTGACCGGGCTTCTCTCCCGAAAAGAAAACAGCCTGTTTTAAACAAACAGCTGCTGACTTTAATGGATTGCTCAGTGCAAAGGAACAGCTAAGATCTAATTTATATAAAAAAAATTGGAAGTACAGGAAACCAGAAGAGGCTGGCAGCCTGATCCATTCACATAAATCCCCACTGGCTCTTAGCACAATCTAAAGTGAGCAGTGGGAAAATTCTCTTTTTAAAAACAAAACCTAAAAGTTAACCACGATTGGGTTTGTGGACAGCTAACCTTCCGTTGGCCTGGCTTAATTGCCTCCAGGTTCTTTCTCCCAATTCTCCCTTTTTAAAAATAAAAAATTAGGTGACATTATTGGGTTTATTTTTTCCCCTTTGACTATGGTGCTGTTTTTTTAAGGGTATTTTGTTAATAGGCGTTAACTAAAGGGTATTGATTATATATGAAAATTGATATGGGAGCGATCAGGAGAGATTTGAAACATTTCAGCCTATTCAATGTGAGAGACAGTATTCCCTTGATTTCTGCGGGGGATGCGTTCCGAGACCGTCCATGAAAGTCGAATTTCGGCGAAGTAGAGATGCGGAAGTAAATACACAATTTTTAAGCTAAAATGGGGTTTTAGCTAATAGTATATTTCTATAGCATTAAAAAATTGGGCAGCTATTTTTATTCAGATGTCAAAAATGAAGGTGGTGGCATTGTATTCTATAACTTCCTGAAATTGATTTATTGTAAAACAATTTGGTGGTGTTGTTATAATTTTTATTGTACTGTGATTGGAGAGAATAAAAAATAAAAAAATTATCTGCAAAAAAAAAAATGTGATTAAGTCAGATTGCTGGCTTCGGTTCCTTCCTTGTCCCTGGGAGGAAAAACAAGCATCTTTCAAGAAGATGAAATATTAAATTTTTTAAAAAATGTATTTCCCCCCCATCCATTTGGGGAATTCAATTTTTATTTTTATTTTATTTTTTTGCCGATGAGGGTGATGTTGTGCCCACTGGAAAAGGGAATGCAGGATTTAGACATATACAAAAGTGTCAAACTTGCTTACCAAACTTTTAGGAGATATCTAACAGAAAGGGAGAATTGCCACAGTAGCTAAAGACAGGTAGTCCTTGGCTTACAATTATCTGTTTAGTAATTGAAGCAGTAATTGACTGCTGCCTTCACAGGGGATGGGGAGAACACAGTGAGGATAGTAAGTTTATGCACTACTTAATAGTTTTTTTTTATTGTCCTTCTTCTTCTAGTACCTTAGTATGATCCTTAATTACTTTTAAAACAGGAAATAATGAAATAGTATGTTTTTACCCATAAATTCTTTGGACATTTTAATCATTATGTAGAACTGAACTTTTGTAGCAATTTGAGAAAATTGAGCTACTTGCCTAATGTGTTATCATACTGAACCTTACTACACAAACCCTACTCCCTTCTAGCACTGATGCTGTTCCCTAGTCAGGCAACGAAACGTCTGCCAGGGACTAACCAAGCTCAGAGACCGCCAAGGACCCCTTTTTTTTCCCCACTCCGAGCGCCTGAATCGCATTGTTGTCCCGAATGGCTGCGACGCATCCTAGCCCCACTCCTCTTCTTTTCGCCTCCCCCAACCCTCACCCCCCCCCGGTTGGCTCAAAGTTCCCCCCAGCCGGGCTCTGATTGGGCCATCTCTTCTTCCTCCTCCTCCTCCCCCCTCCTCCGGCCCCTCCCCGGCTGATCCCTGAGCTCGGCTGGAAGTTGAGCGAGCGCTCCTTGGGGCGCATCTCCACGCCCGGAGCGCCGTTTTCATCAGGGGAGAGGAACCGAATCTGTACGCGCGCTCCTCCCCGAGAAAAAGGAGGGCGGAAAGGCCGGGAAGAGGCGGCGATGGGCGATGGAGAGCCGGCGGGGCGGCTGAGGCTTCCCACGCGCTCGGAAAGGCGGCTGCCTCGCTTGCTTTGTATTTGAACCCCGCGCTCGCACCGTCCGTGGATCCTTTCCTCTCCTTTCCTTTCCTTTCCCTTCCTTTCCTTTCTTTTTCCCTTCCCTTTCTTCTTTTCCTTATTCCTTATTTCTTCCTTTCCTCTCCTTTCCTTTCCTTTCCTTTCCTTCCTTCTTTTCCTTATTCCTTCTTTCTTCCTTCCTTTCCCCTCCTTTCCTTTCTTTTCCATTCCTTCCCTTCCTTCTTTTCCTCATTCCTTCTTTCTTCCTTTCCTTTCCTCTCTTCTTTTCTTATCCCCCCCCCCCCCCCGCCAGGGAAGTGCGTTGAAGCATGCCTTGGACCCGGCGCTTGCTCGCCCTCCTCCTTCTCTTGGACCCGGCTTTTTGTAACTACTCCGAAGATGAGTGCAGTTGGAGGGGAAGGTAAGGAGTAAGGACGGCTGGGGAACTACGGAGGGGTTTTTTTTGTTTTTGTTTTTGCAACTCCGGAGGAAGCCCGTTGCACCTTTCCGATGGCTTTGGGGCTGCGTTTGGGTTTTCAGCTAGGGCAGGTTGGTTGGTTAGTTAGTTAGTTAGTTAGTTAGTTTAGTTAGTTAGTTAGTTAGCTAGCTAGCTAGCTACTTACTTACTTACTTACTTACTTACTTACTTACTTACTTACTTACTTACTTACTTAGTTGGCTATCTATCTGTCTGTCTATCTGTCTGTCTGTCTGTCTATCTATCTATCTATCTATCTATCTATCTATCTATCTATCTATCTATCTCTATCTATCTCTGATCTATCTTATCTATCTATCTATCTATCTATCTATCTATCTATCTATCTATCTATCTATCTAAACATGTACCAAGATAGCAGGTATTTTTTTGTTTATTTTATCTATCTATCTATCTATCTATCTATCTATCTATCTATCTATCTATCTAAACATGTACAAGATAGCAGGTATTTTTTTGTTTATTTTATCTATCTATCTATCTATCTATCTATCTATCTATCTATCTATCTATCTATCTATCTATCTATCTAAACATGTACAAGATAGCAGTATTGGTATTTGTTTGTTTGTTTTGTCAAACATTTATAGGATAGTAGTAGTTTGTAAAAACATAGCATAAGTAAAACGTAACAATAAAAGAGGACAGTAGAACAGGGATGGTAGGTACAATGGTATGCTTATGCACCCCCCTTACAGACCTCTTATAAACGGGGAGAGGTTGACTGTAGACAACCCAATTTGCATTGAAAGATGTTGGAAGAAAATGTAGGGCATCATGCATAAGCCACACCCACAGTGTGGTAGTAAAAAAATTGATAGCCCTTCACTGGTCAAAGGTTAAAGTTTTTGGGGTTTGGGGAAGAAACCACAGAGTCAGGTAGTGTGTTCCGGGCATTGTCCATTCTGTTGCTGAAGTCGTATTTTCTGCAGTCAAGTTTGGAGCGGTTTACCTTTAGTTTGAATCTATTACATGCTCATTGATTGCTGCCATTGAAGGAAGGCCATTTTGGTATATGATTGTGTTATATGAACTACATTTAGATCAGATCAGAGGTGACATAGTTGTAAATTGTCTAATCCCAGTATTTCAAGACTGGTGGAATAAGGTATTTTGTTGCAAGAGGAGGAGTGAAGGTATGGACATAAGCATAAGCAAAGTAGGTACAGGTAAATTTGGACAATAGGACAGTAAGACAGGGAGGGTAGGCACAATGGTGCGCTTATGCACGCTCCTTACAGACCTCATAGGAATGGGCTGAAGTTGACTGTAGACAGTCTAAGGTTAACGTTTTTGGGGTTTGGGGAAGAAACCAGAGTCTGGTAGTTGCAACGCAAGTTGCATGGCAGGTTGCAAAACTCCCATGCGCCAGAGGGTGGGAGAAAAGGCTGGGTGTTTGGGAATGGGGTCCTTAGATGCCCTCCAGGGGTCTTCTGGAGAGTTGCCTCCAAATCTGCTTTCGGCACCGCCTCCTCTCCCATTACCACTCCTGTCTCCTAAAACCGAAGTTTTTGAATTCTTGTCCAGGGGGATCCAATCTTGGCCACGTTAAGACTTGGGGACTTCAGCTCCCAGAATTCCCCGTTGGTTGGCTGAAGGATGCTAGGAGGTATAACAAGCAGGAAGAGGGAGATTGTGATCCCCTTATATAGAGCGTTGGTTAGACCACATTTGGAATGCTGTGTTCAGTTCTGGAGACCTCACCTACAAAAAGATATTGACAAAATTGAACGGGTCCAAAGAGGGGCTACAAAAATGGTGGAAGGTCTTAAGCATAAAACGTATCAGGAAAGACTTCATGAACTCAATCTGTATAGTCTGGAGGACAGAAGGAAAAGGGGGGACATGATCGAAACATTTAAATATGTTAAAGGGTTAAATAAGGTTCAGGAGGGAAGTGTTTTTAATAGGAAAGTGAACACAAGAACAAGGGGACACAATCTGAAGATAGTTGGGGGAAAGATCAAAGGCAACATGAGAAAATATTATTTTACTGAATCCTTGGAACAAACTTCCAGCAGACGTGCTTGGTAAATCCACAGTAACTGAATTTAAACATGCCTGGGATAAACATATATCCATTGTAAGATAAAATACAGGAAATAGTATAAGGGCAGACTAGATGGACCATGAGGTCTTTTTCTGCCATCAGTCTTCTATGTTTCTAGAAATCCACAGGTCAGAAAGTTTGCCAAGATTAAGACCCCCCTGTTCTAAACTCAAAGGCTGGCTGAGGAATTCTGGGAGTTGAATACTGCAGTTGACAAGATTAAGAGATATTAAGAGACTCGGATACTAATGGGGGCTGCCCCAAAGAGGAGAAGGGGGTTCAACTTATTCTCCAAAGTCCCAAAAGGGCAGAAAAAGAAACAAAGGATGGAAACTAATCAAGAATAGAAGCAACCTGGAATTGAGGAGAAATCTTCCTAACAGTGAGGACAACTAACTAGTAGAACAGCTTGCTTCCAGAAAAACTGCAGAAAAAACCATTGCTGCCAACCTGCCTTCCATTGAGGAGTCAAAAAGAGGGCTGTGAAAATATTTACTGACCCCTCGCATCCTGGACACAAACTGTTTCAACACCTACCCTCAAAATGTTACTACAGAGCACTGCATACCAAGACAACTAGACACAAGAACAGTTTTTCCCCAAACGCCATCACTCTGCTAAACAAATAATTCCCTCAACACTGTCAAACTATTTAGTAAGTCTGCACTACTATTGCTACTAGTTTTTTTTCTCATCATTCCTATCACTTATCTCCTCTCACTTATGGCTGAATGACTGTAACTTGTTGCTTGTATCCTTAAGATTTTTGTTAATATTGTTTCCTCATTGTTTATTTGACCCCTATGACAATCATTAAGTGTTGTACCACGTGATTCTTGACAAATGTCTCTTTTTCTTTTATGTACGCTGAGAGCATCTGCACCTTGTGTGTCCAATCACACTTGGCCAATAAAAGATAATTCTAATTCTAAGTTGCAGGTGCTCCATCGCTGGATGTTTTAAGAAGAGACTGGATAGCCATTTGTCTGGAATTTCCTGCTTGAGCAAGGGGTTGGACCTCCAGGGTCCTTTGCAACTCTCTTATTCTGTTATTCTGATACTATAGCCATGCCAGCTAGTTCTGTTCCACAGCATCACTAGGCTGGAATGTAAAAATTTGAATGCAAGAATCTTTTAAAGTGAAGGTAGGGCGTTCTGGATAGAATAGAATAGAATAGAATAGAATAGAACAGAACAGAACAGAACAGAAGACAACAGAACAGAACAGAAGACAACAGAACAGAAGGGAATGGAATAGAATAGAAGAGAACAGAACAGAAGGGAATGGAATAGAAGAGAATAGAACAGAACAGAACAGAACAGAACAGAACAGAAGGGAAGGGAACGGAAGGGAATGGAATAGAATAGAATAGAATAGAATAGAATAGAATTCTTTATTGGCCAAGTGTGATTGGCCATACAAGGAATTTTTCTTCAATGCATTTGCTCTCAGAGTACATTTAATGTATTCTGTTTAATGTACAGAGTGCATTAAAATTAAAATTCATCAAAATTATAAGGTACAACACAATGATGGTCATAAGGTACAAATAAGCAATCAAATCATATTTGAAACCAGTCAATATAAATCATAAGGATACAAGCAATAAAGTTACAGTCATACAGTCATAAGTGAGAGGAGATGGATGATAGGAATGATTAGAAGACTAATAATAATAGTAAAGCAGCCTTAGTGAATAGTTTGACAGTGGTGAGGGACTTGTTTGTTTAGCAGAGTGATGGCGTTCAGGAAAAAACTGTTCTTGTATGTAGTTCAGAAGGGAAGTGTTTTTAATAGGAAAGTGAAGACAAGAACAAGGAGGCACAATCTGAGATTAGTTGGGGGAAAGATCAGTAGCAACGTGAGAAAATATTATTTTACTGAAAGAGTAGTAGATGGAACAAACTTCCAGCAGACGTGGTTGGTAAATCCACAGTAACTGAACTTAAACATGCCTGGGATAAACATATCCATCCTAAGATAAAATACAGGAAATAGTATAAGGGCAGACTAGATGGACCATAAGGTCTTTTTCTGCCATCAATCTTCTATGTTTCTAGTTGTCTTGGTGTGTAGTCCTCTATAGCGATGTTTGTTGCCACCTTCTCCAAGGGTTGTGTGTTGGAAAAGGGTGTCCCAAACTTGGTGACCCAAACTTGAAAAGGGATCCCCAAACTTGGCAACTTTAAGACTTTTGGACTGCAACTCTCAGAATTCTCCTATCAGCTATGCTCGCTGGAGAATTCTGGGAGTTGAAGTCCACAAGTCTTAAAAGTTGCCAAGTTTGAAGGCCTCTATTCTAGATAAAATGAGTTGGTTTGGAGAAAAATTAAAGTAAAGGGGCTTAATGCTTGTGGTGTATCTTTAGGCTAGCCAGTGCTCTCCGCACAATTTGAGATGTCAATCCATCTTGGATGACAGTGGTTAAAGTGCCAGTGAAGATCCTCAGCCCATTCAGGTAGAACTGTTTGGAAGTTGAGGCAAGACAACTGGGCTTCCTGTCTTGTTGGCATGAAACATAGCTTATCGCCATGAAACATAATTTACCGCAATGGTACAGTGGTACCTTGGTACTCAACTGCTTTGAAACGCATCTAATTTGGTCCTCCGCACCTGTTCATATGGATATGTTGTCCCTGGTACTTATTGTTTGTTTATACTCAATGCGCAACCTAGAACTTGTCAATGTTGGCTGCCTTGTGACTCGCTACATTATTCCTTATGGGGGAAAATGTGTTTGGTGCTGATGGGTTTTTGGTACTCACGGTGCCTCCTGAAATGAGTTAATGATGAGTACCAAGCCACTTGTCTTCTTTAGTAGAGCAAGTTGGTTGGCGGGAGTATCTTTTCTCGAGGTGGGGTTTCATTTCTCACATATTGTATAAGCTGCACCTTTCCCTCTCTAAAAGAGGCTGAAAGAGGCTGCGCCTCGCACTCCAAATGTAGCCTTTTTTTCATCCCTAATAAGATGCTAATTATCTTCCCTGCTTGCGGGCTTGTTTTCATCGCTACTCCGAAGTTTTTCCCCAGCTCTAAGTCTTTGCAGGCTTGTTTTCATTGCTACTCCTTCTGAAAAAGTTTTTAAACCCTAACCAGTGTTCTGTCGGGCTCTCTGGTAGACTCCTCCCAAAAATTCACAGGTACAAATTTCAGACACACACACGTTTGAAAATTCAAAACAATGTTCTTTATAATGAAAATTCACTTAAACCAAGCCCTCTTTTGGTATAGCAAAGAGCACTTGTCTCCAAACAAACTGGTAATTTGTATAAGCCCCTTATCAGTTCTGTGATACTTAGCTTGCAGCTGTGAGGCAATTCACAGTCCTTCTTCTTTCACAAAGTGGAACACACTTTGCCCTGGTTTAGTTTCAAAGCGGGGAAAAATCAGCACACAAAAGGTCAAAGTCAGTAAAGCAGTCACGAAACACAAGGATCAGATAATCCTCCACAATGGCCAAACCCACAGGCTACTATTTATAGCAGCCTCACTAATTACCACAGCCCCACCCAACCACAGGTGGCCTCATTTTCTTTGATAATAATCTCTCAGTTGTTGTTGCCTATGCATCGCTCTCCGCAATGCAGTGGCTGTATTATTAACTCTTGTTCTGAATCCAAGGAGGAGCTAGAGAATTGATCTCCTTCTGAGCTGTCTGCCCCACTCTCCTCCTCCCTGTCACTCATGTCTTCTTGGTCAGAGGAGCCTTCATCAGCAGATTCCACCGGGGGCAAAACAGGCCTGCAGCATGTGGATGTCTCCCCCACATCCACAGTCCTTGGGGCAGGAGCTGGGCCAGAGATAACCACAACAACCAGGGGATAAAATGATGTGATGAAGCTGACCAGACTAAGGATGCTAGCCAGATGAATACCTGGTAGATAGATTTGCCTCCCTATTTTCCTTCCCCAAAACTAAGGTGTGTCTTATGCTCTGGTGCATCTTATTCTCTGAAAAATATGGTAATCTGAATGGGGAGGGGGCTCCTTAGTTCAGTAGGTAGAGTGCCATTTCTCCTAAATCCTTCTCTTAGGTCAGGGGGTCCCCAAACTTGGCAACTTTAATACTTGTGGACTTCAACTCTGGGAGTTGAAGCCCACAAGCCTCAAAGTTTTTACGTTTGAAGACCTCTGTCTTAGGTGATTTCAAAGTAATTGCAAACCTTTATTGTCACTGCAGAACATATGTACAATGAGATTAGTTGTGAGATCCCTCAGTGCACCCATCCCCAATACAATACAATTCACAGTGAAGAGAGAAACCCAATAAATAATAATAATAATAATAATAATAATAATAATAATAATAATTTATTAGATTTGTATGCCGCCCCTCTCCAAGGACTTAACAAACATCCAATTGTCCTCAAAAGTAGAATAGAGAATAGAATAGAATAGAAATATAGAAACATAGAAGACTGACGGCAGAAAAAGACATCATGATCCATCTAGTGTCTGCCCTTATACTATTTTTTGTATTTTATCTTAGGATGGATATATGTTTATCCCAGGCATGTTTAAATTCAGTTACTGTGGATTTACCAACCACATCTGCTGGAAGTTTGTTCCAAGGATCTACTACTCTTTCAGTAAAATAATATTTTCTCATGTTGCTTTTCATCTTTCCCCCAACTAACTTCAGATTGTGTCCCCTTGTTCTTGTGTTCACTTTCCTATTAAAAACACTTCCCTCCTGAACCTTATTTAACCCTTTGACATATTTAAATGTTTCAATCATGTCCCCCCTTTTCCTTCTGTCCTCCAGACTAGACAGATTGAGTTCATTAATTCTTTCCTGATACGTTTTATGCTTAAGACCTTCCACCATTCTTGTAACCCGTCTTTGGACTCATTCAGTTTTGTCAGTATCTTTGTGTAGGTGAGGTCTCCAGAACTGAACACAGTATTCCAAATGTGGTCTCACCAGTGCTCTATATAGAGGGATCACAATCTCCCTCTTCTTGCTTGTTATACCTCTAGCTATGCAGCCAAACATCCTACTTGCTTTTCCTACCACCCAACCACACTGCTCACCCATTTTGAGACTGTCAGAAATCACTACCCCTAAATCCTTCTCTTCTGAAGTTTTTGCTAACACAGAACTGCCAATGCAATACTCAGATTGAGGATACCTTTTCCCCAAGTGCATTATTTTACATTTAATAGAACTGCAGTTTAATAGAACTAAAGAATAGAATTCTTTATTGGCAAAGTGTGATTGGACACACAAGGAATTTATCTTGGTGCATAGGCTGTTAGTGTACATAAAAGAAAATATATATTTGCCAAAAATCATGACACTTAATGTTTGTCATAGGGTACAAATAAACAATCAGGAAGCAAACAATTTTAATATGAATTGTAAGGATGCAAGCAACGAGTTAAAATCTGACAATCATAAGTGGGAAGAGATGGGTAATAGGAACAATGAGAAGATTAATAGTAGTGTAGACTTAGTAAATAGTTTGACAGTAGTGAGAGAATTATTTCTTTACAAGAGTGATGGCGTTGGAGGAAAAACTGTTCTTGTGTCTAGTTGTCTTGGTGTGCAGTGCTTTGTAGCGACATTTTGAGGGTGGGAGCTGAAACAGTTTATGTCCAGGATGCGAGGGGTCAGTAAATATTTTCACAGCCCTCTTTTTGACTCGTGCAGTATTCAGGTCCTGAATGGAAGGCAGGTTGGCAGTTGTTGTGGTTAGCTCTGGCCCAGCTCCTGCCCCAAGGACTGTGGATGTGGGGGAGACATCCACATGCTGCAGGCCTGTTTTGCCCCCGGTGTAATCTGCTGATGAAGGCTCCTCTGACCAAGAAGACATGAGTGACAGAGAGGAGGAGAGTGTGGCAGACAGCTCAGAAGGAGATCAATTATCTAGCTCCTCCATGGATTCAGAACAAGAGTTAATGATACAGCCACGCATGCGGAGAGCGATGCATAGGCAACAACAACTGAGAGATTATTATCAAAGAAAATGAGGCCACCTGTGGTTGGGTGGGGCTGTGGTAATTAGTGAGGCTGCTATAAATAGCAGCCTGTGGGTTTGGCCATTGTGGAGGATTATCTAATCGTTTCATGACTGCTTTACTGACCTTGACCTTTTGTGTGCTGATTTTTCCCTGCTTTGAAACTAAACCACAGCAAAGTGTGTTTCACTTTGTGAAAGAAGGACTGGAAATTGCCTCACAGCTGCAAGCTAAGTATCTCAGAACTGATAAGGGACTTGTACAAATTACCAGTTTGTTTGGAGACAAGTGCTCTTTGCTATACCAAAAGAGGGCTTAGTTTAAGTGAATTTTCATTATAAAGAACATTGTTTTGAATTTTCAAACGTGTGTGTGTGTGAAATTTGTACCTGTGAATTTTGGGGAGGAGTGTACCAGAGAGCCCGACAGAACAGCAGTGAAAGTAGGGGTTAAGGGCATCAAGCTAGATGCTGGGAGATCCCAAATTCCAGTTTTGCTTTCAGTTCAAAACCTAAAGCTGGGTAAAGTTCTTCCCTCCGCAGTGAAGAAGCTAAAGACCAATCAGTTTTGAAAAATCTTGCAGAAGAAATTTGCATGGTTTTGTCCGTGTGCTTGCCAGGAGCCAAGCCTGACTCAAAAGGGCAGGCACACACACAAAATAAATAAATAAAACCCATGGAATTGAGGCTTTAAAGATGTGAGGAGGGAGGAAACAAATCTCCAATTGAGTGTTTGGGGGATTTGCCATCAGGAGCCAGTGTGACTCGTACAAAACAGGAGATAAACTTGTCCAGCTATTTTATGTAAATCTTGGAGCAGCTGGGCGAGATAACCCTTTCTTTTGGGGAAAAAAAGGAGCTCAAAAAGGAAGGAATGCCAATCTCTCCACCCCCCTTGGAGTTCATTCATCTGTTTTTTTTAGAGGGAAAACTTAAGATGAATTTATTGGGGGTCCTTTTAACTGAAGAAGGTGGCTGAAGAAAGCCCCATTTATTTCAGGGAGATCTCGGAAGAACCGAATTGGTTATTTCTCATGGCTTATCTTTTGGGGTATTATCTTGCTTATCTTCCTAAAGGATAGGTTGGGTGATGGAGATGGTTTGTCCTAGATCAGTGTGAAAAAATTCAATTTGGGGATCTCAAAGATAATCCTGTCCTCATTATATATTATTATATATATTAGATTTACAGTATTAGATTTGTATGCCGCCCCTCTCTGAAGACTCGGGGCGGCTCACAACAACAATAAAAACAATATTCCAGCGAAAACAAATCTAATATTAAAAAAGCACATAAAAACCCTATCATATTTAAAAAGCAAACAACACATACATACCCAAACATAAATATAAAAAAGCCTGGGGGAAAGGTGTCTCAACTCCCCCATGCCTGGCGGTATAGATGGATCTTGAGTAATTTGCGAAAGACAAGGAGGGTGGGGGCAGTTCTAATCTCTGGGGGGAGTTGATTCCAGAGGGCTGGGGCCGCCACAGAGAAGGCTCTTCCCCTGGGGCCCGCCAAATGACATTGTTTAGTCGACAGGACCCGGAGAAGGCCAACTCTGTGGGACCTTATCGGTCGCTGGGATTCGTGCGGTAGCAGGCAGTTCCGGGGGTACTCTGGTCCAATGCCATGTAGGGCTTTAAAGGTCATAACCAACACTTTGAATTGTGACCGGAAACTGATCGGCAGCCAATGCAGGCCACGGAGTGTTGTAGAGACGTGGGCGAATCTAGGAAGCCCCACAATGGTTCTTGCGGCTGCGTTCTGCACGATCTGAAGTTTCCGAGGTAGCCCCATGTAGAGACCGTTGCAGTAATCGAACCTCGAGGTGACTATCATTAAAGGAAGTTCAGTTCAGTCCCCAGACCCAATCAAGGAATCTTTTTGGGTTGATAACAGTGATGGGCTCCTATAGGTACAGTACGGCACACAGAACCAGTAGAAAAATTTTGATTTTCTTTTTCTTTTTTTCCCTTCTGGGCTCTGGGTCAGTAGAAGATGGTCCTGTAAATAATCTGGTCTTAAGACATGTAGGGCTTAATAGGTAATAACCAACATCTTGAATAGCATTGGCTGCCGATCAGTTTCCGGTCACAATTCAAAGTGTTGGTCATGACCTTCAAAGCCCTACATGGCATTGGACCAGAATACCTCGGGAACCGCCTTCTACCGCACGAATCCCAGCGGCTGATAAGGTCCCACAGAGTTGGCCTTCTCCGGGTCCTGTCGACCAAACAGTGTCGTTTGGCGGGGCCCAGGGGAAGAGCCTTCTCTGTGGCAGCCCCCGCCCTCTGGAATCAACTCCCCCCGGAGATTAGAACGGCCCCCACCCTCCTTGTCTTTCACAAATTACTCAAGACCCACCTATATGGCCAGGCATGGGGGAACTGAGACATCTCCCCTAGGCTTTTATATTTTATGTTTTGGTGTGTATGTGTTGCATGGGTTTTAAATTGTCGAGGTTTTATATATTGTTCTCTTTTAATTTTATGATTTGATTTGATTTGATTTGATTTGATTTGATTTGATTTGATTTGATTTGTATGCCGCCCCTCTCCGTAGACTCGGGGCGGATATTGATATTAGATTTGTTGCAACGTTATATTGTTTTGGATTATTGTTGTGAGCCGCCCCGAGTCTTCGGAGAGGGGCGGCATACAAATTTAATAAATTATTATTATTAAATTATTATTATTATTATTATTATTATTATTATTATTATTATTATTATTCAGAGACCAATCGGGAGCCAGTGCAGCTCATGGAGTGTTGGAGTGATATGCTGGAAAAATTGCAGTCTCCGAACGTTCTTCAAGGGTAGCCCCAAGTAGAGTTCATTGCAGTAATTGAGCCTTGAGATGATGAGGGCATGGACGACTGTGAGGAGAGCCTATCCAAATAATGGTGGATCGATCCATCACATTGGATGGGTTGACAATTATGGAGCAAGTCAACAAGCTGCAAAATCCCCATTCCCTCCCCACTCTAGGGGGAAGGATACTACAAAATCCCCATTTGATCCCCGCTGCAGGGGAAGGATACTGCAAAATCTCTCTTCCCACCCCACTCTGGAGCCAGCCAGATTTGGTATTTGCTGGTTCTCCGAACTATTCGGAATTTCTACTACCGGTTCTTCAGAACCTACTGGATTTAGACCCAGCGGCAGCCCCTCAGGTATTGGAACGCTGCTATCATGTCACCCATGCCATCCCCAGTTCCTGCAATATAATTTGTCAAATGTTTTAGCCACCGGACTCCTAATCATCTTTGTGGTCTCTTCACTCTTCCCAGAATCTCAACACTGAGCCATAGAAGGGAATCTTCATAGTTCCTTGGTGCTTTCTGAACTTGGTGGTTTTCTTGCAGCCTGATGATGTTGCTTAGTTTGGTAATGAAACGTCTGGAGAGAAAACCACCCACCTCAGTGGACGCCAAGGAGCTGGAAGTTTTTGGGACTGAAAAAAGGTTGATTTTCCCCAGATGGGTGTCAGAACTAAATTACATCTCCACCCCTGACTCTCAGTCATCCTGCACTCCCGGCTTTGGGAATGTCTTAAGTTTGAAAGTTGAAAAGAGAAAGGAGAAAGGAGAAATTTGGGAGGCTGGGGTGAGAAGCTCCCACCCACCCACAAACCGATCTCATAATTGCGAGCCATTTCTCTCTAATCTGGCTGCTTCTAGTCCTCTCTGCCTCCCTTATACACAGAGAGAGAGAGAGAGAAAGAAAGAGAGAGTGAGAGAAAGAGAGAGAGAGAGAGAGAGAGAGAGACGCACGCACACCCATATTTCCTGGTCAACGAAGGATAATACTTTTTGGTTTGGCAGTGAGATTGGGGCAAATGTGTTAATCGTTTGATCTCCCACATGCGGGAAATTAAGCTAATACCATTAGCAACTTGCTCTTTTGTGTTCCTCCTGTTCCCCTTTTGTAAACGGTTTAAAAAGAGAACAGGAAAAATCGTGTCTGTGAGCCAAGCAGCTGGTGGAAAATGGGAGACTGTTTATGGGAGAGGGAGAAACAGAGACAAAGACAGAGAGAGAGAGAGAGAGAGTCCGAGGGAGAGACAGAGAGAGAGAGAAAGAGAGAGAGATGGAGAGAGAGACAGAGAGAGAGAGAGAGAGAGAAAGAGACAAAGAGACAGTCAGAGAGGGAGAGATAGAGACAAACAGAGAGAGAGAGAGAGAGAGGCTGAGGGAGAGACAGAGAGAGAAAGAAAGAGACAGAGAGAGAGAAAGAAAGAGAGAGATGGAGAGAGAGACACAGAGATGGAGAGAGAGAGAGACAAAGAGACAGAGTCAGAGAGGCCGAGGGAGAGACAGAGAGAGAGAGATGGAGAGAGAGACAGAGACGGAGAAAAAGAGAGGGACATACACAGAGAGAGGGGGGCAAGGGAGAGACAGACACACACACACACAATCACACACACAGAGAGAAATAAATAAAGAGACAGTGAGAGACAGAGACAGAGAGAAAGGAATAGAGAGAAAGAGAGAGAGAGATGGAGAGAGAAAGAGACAGAGACAGAAAGAAATAGAGACAGTGAGAGACAGAGACACAGAGAGAGAAAGAAATGGAGAGAGACAGAGAGAGAGAGAAAGATGGAGACAGACAGAGAGAGAAAGAAATAGAGACAGTGAGACACAGAGAGAGAGAGAGAGATAGCCAGACAGAGACAGAAAGAGAGAGAGACAGAGACAGACAAACAAAGACAGAACCAAGAGAGGGAGGGGGGAAGAAAGAAGGGAAATTTAAGGAGTTTGGGAATCCTGTTTACAACACTTGAGTACCAGAGTGGACACATCCCCTTTTCCCTGGGAATCAGGCAGTTTTTCATCCCTAAAGAATGGTCCTCCATCCTCATTATCTATGGAGCTTCTGAAGTGGGGCTTCAATAGAGCTTCTTTTTTGTATGTGTGATGAAATAGGGCGGGGGGGGAGTGGGACACAGCTGCCACATCTGGTTCTCGGCAGGCTTGATCCTTTCCAGAAGACGGAGCCGGGATGAGTCACGGTGCTTGTGAAAAATGTCAGGCACGTCCGTCAAAAGCTTTCCCACCCTCTCTGATGGGCATTGACCAGGTCGAGATGGGATGGAGGAGGACAAGGGGGAGGAAGGCAGTGGTCAGGATTTAAGGATGCAGCCTCTGAGCAGATGGGTCCTTGAGGTGGCTGAGTCATGGTCATCACCCACACATCGGCGCGGATGACAAAAGGCAGAGGTGTGGGACTGATTGGTTTAGCCGACCGCAACATTCCCAGGAGTATCTAAAGGGAAGCATATGGATAACCTCAGGGCAGCCACAAAGCCCAGAGGTTGGAAGACAGGGATCCACTAAGAAATGTTGAGATTATATAGTGGGAAAAGGTAGACCCCCAAAGTTTGCTTTGAGAACTGGGGACTTATTTGTTTAGCAGAGTGATGGCGTTTGAGAAAAAAACTGTTCTTGTATATAGTTCAGAAGGGAAATGTTTTTAATGGGAAAGTGAACACAAGAACAAGGGGGCACAATCTGAGGTAAGTTGGGGGAAAGATCAGAAGCAACGTGAGAAAATATTATTTGACTGAAAGAGGAGTAGATGCTTGGAACAAACTTCCAGCAGACGTGGTTGGTAAATCCACAGGAACTGAATTTAAACATGCCTGGGATAAACATATCTCCCTCCTGTTCTGTTGGCATGTTTCAACAGCCCGTAATTACAGGGTAATGAGTCCAGGAAGACACACACCACACGATAAAAGGAAAACCCAAAAGTTTTTATAAACAGAAAAACAGAAGCAGCTCCCTTTTTAAATGTCAAAGGGATTTTCTGGTACACAAGGTACAGGTTAAATGCAATCCAATTGCTCACCCAATAACTGGGAAATTGAGTCCAATTCTAAAGTCCAGAGAGTCCACACACAATCTTGAACAGTACAAAAACCACGATCTTGACGAAACAATGAATCAGATAAACTGCCATGAGGCTAACACAGCAGGCTGCACTTTTATCTGTAGCACTAATTACAGCAGCCCCACCCAACCACAGGTGGCCTCATTTTCTCTTGTAATAATCCTTCAGTTGTTGTCTCCTATGCATCACTCTATGCATGCATGGATGTGTCATTAATTCTTGTTCAGAATCCGGGGATGATACAGATGATTGATCTCCTCCTGGGCTGTCTGCCAAACTCCCCTCTTCCCTGTCACTCAAGCTTCCTTGGTCAGAGGAGGCTTCATCGGCAGATCCCATCGGGAGCAAAACAGGCCTGCGGCATGTGGATGTTTCCCCCACATCCACCTGCACATTCCTTGGGGCAGGAGCTGGGCCAGAGCTAACCACAACACCTCCTAAGATAAAATACAGGCAATAGTATAAGGGCAGACTAGATGGACCATGAGGTCTTTTTCTGCCGTCGATCGTCTATGTTTCTACATTTGGGAGTCGCGCCCTCAGTGCCCAGGAATGCCAGATTGAGGAATTGCGCCAGCAAGGCCGATCCCTTTTCTTCGGCTAACCCTGTTCGCTCTCCCTTGCAGTGGCCTCTCGCAAGAAGCTGGCAGTGTGGAACAAATCTCCTTGCACTGTGCCGAAGGGTCCTTGGAATGGCTGTACCCAGCCGGAGCTTTGCGCCTGAGCCTATCCCCCCGCCTGCCCACGGGCCCCGCCGGCAAAGAGAAACCGCGGCACGTCACCGCTTGCATCAAGTCCTCCAGCAGCTTCCGCGGAGCACAGATCTACTTGGAACGCGATGGGGTCTTGGAACTGCTCCTCTCCGAGACGGAAGCGGCCTTGCAGCCCACGGTACGCTGTTTCCGGTGGCTGTCCGGAGAGAAAGTGGCCCTCTTCCTCCAGTCTACTCTGCACCAAGACATCAGCCGGCGAATCGCAGCTTTCCGTTACGAGTTGCGGGGCGAATGGAATGCCCACTTCTTCTGGCCTTGGAGGAACCTCAGTGTGGAAGGTAACAATAACACAGTTGGAATAGCATTTAGCATTTAGACTGGGGGAGAGTTTTACACATGTGGAAGGTAACCCACCCACTAGTCACAGTCCACAACTATACCTAATTGGTCACTCATACCTTTATTTGTTTGTTTGTTTGTTTGTTTATTTTATTTTATTTTATTTTTTTATTTATTTTATTTATTTTATTTATTTATTTAATTTATTTTATTTATTTTATTTATTTTATTTATTTTATTTATTTTATTTATTTTATTTATTTTATTTATTTTATTTATTTTATTTATTTTATTTATTTTATTTATTTTATTTATTTTATTTATTTTATTTATTTTATTTATTTTATTTATTTTATTTATTTTATTTATTTTATTGATTGATTGATTGATTGATTGGATTTGTATGCCGCCCCTCTCCGTAGACTCGGGGCGGCTAACAACAATGATAAAAACAGCATGTAACAATCCAATACTAAAACAACTAAAAACCCTTATTATAAAACCAAACATACACACAAACATACCATGCATAAATTGTAATGGCCTAGGGGGAAGGAATATCTCAACTTCCCCGTGCCTGGCGGTATAAGTGAGTCTTGAGTAGTTTACGAAAGATAGGGAGGGTGGGGGCAGTTCTAATCTCCGGGGGGAGTTGGTTCCAGAGGGCCGGGGCCGCCACAGAGAAGGCTCTTCCCCTGGGGCCCGCCAAATGACTTTATTTGTTTGTTTGTTTGTTTGTTTGTTTGTATGCCGCCCCTCTCCATAGACTCAGGGCAGCTAACAACAATAATAAAAACAGCATATAACAAATCTAATATTTAAATTACTAAAAACCCTTATTAAAAACCAAACATACACACAAACATACCATGCATAAATTGTATAGGCCTTGGGGGGAAGGTATATCTCAATTCCCCCATGCCTGACGACAGAGGTGGGTTTTAAGGAGCTTACGAAAGGCGAGGAGGGAGGGGGCAATTCTGAGCTCTGGGGGGAGTTGGTTCCAGAGGGCCAGGGCCGCCACAGAGAAGGCTCTTCCCCTGGGGCCCGCCGAACGACATTATTTAGTCGACGGGACCCGGAGAAGGCCAACTCTGTGGGACCTTATCGGTCGCTGGGATTCGTGCGGTAGCAGGCGGTTCCAGAGGTAATCTGGTCCAATGCCATGTAGGGCTTTAAAGGTCATGACCAACACTTTGAATTGTGACCGGAAACTGATCGGCAGCCAATGCAAGCCTCGAGGTTTGACTACTACATGGGGCTACCTTTGAGGAGTGTTTGGAAACTTCACATCGTCCAAAATGCAGCAACGCGAGCGGTTTTGGGCCTTCCAAGACATGCCCATATCTGTATTGGCTGCCGATCTGTTTCCGGACACAATTCAACCTATGAAGCTCTGCATGGCATAGGACCAGACTATCTCCAAGACCGCCTTCTGCTGCACGAATCCCAGCAACTTATGAGGTCATACAGAGTTGGTCTCCTTAGGGTCCCATCGACCAAACAATGTCGGCTGGCGGGACCTAGGGGAAGAGCCTTCTCTGTGGAGGCCCCAGCCCTCTGGAATCAGCTCCCCCCTGGAGATTCGTACTGCCCCCACCCTCCTCGCTTTCTGAAAGACCCTAAAAACTCATATTTACCACCAGATCTTCCCCCTGACCAATGAATGTTTTTTAGTAAGACTGTCAAATGAATGGTTAATGGAAGTTTTTTCAAGTAGAATTTTTAGGATTGTTTTTTAATGTATTATTAATTGGATTGTTTATTATTGTTTCTTGTATATGCTGTGAGCCGCCCCAAGTCCTCGGAGAGGGGCGACATACAAATCCAATTAAATAAAGAAAGAAATTGAAGTCTTCAATGAATAACACTGAAGCAGGCTTTCTTGTAAAAGTATATTTTACTTTTCTCTTATCAAAATGCAATAAATAAACTTCTACATTTAACTACTATAGCAAACTGTCCACAATACTATCATATAACTCTTATTACATCCACCACTGCAACCACTAACCACTAACCACTAACTACAAACCACCCAGCACAAAACACTCTATAACAGACGACACTATAACAAACTATTCTGTAACAAACACACCCATGCGAGGGTGTTACTCCTTATATAGGTTACAGCCAATCAGGTTGCAGCACAATTAGCAAACCCATGATTGCATGCTGATTATGGCTTACATCAACCTTCCCCATGGTTACAAACCATTTACTTGCATTGTAATATTACCTCCAGAAATATATTTATTTCTGACTTTATATACCCCATTACAGCTCACTCTAAGCGCTTTACAGAGTCAGCATATATTGGAAGGGATCTTGGAGGTCATCTAGTCAAACCCCCTGCTCACACAGGAAACCTATACTAGGGATTTGAAGAAGTTGAACTACCAACCTTTCTTTTGGGGGGGGGGGGCATAATTTTTTTTTAAAAAAAATTCTCCATCTTAAAAAACCCACACATAAATGGAAACACAACATCAGTGCCTAATAGTATACAAGTGTCCCCTCGATTTTCGTGGGTTTGAACTTCGCGAAAAGTCTATACCATGGTTTTTCAAAAATATTAGTCTATACTACGGTTTTTCCCATCCGATGATGTCATATGTCATCGCCAAACTTTCGTCTGCTTTTAATATATATTTTTAAATAAACTTTAATAAATAAACATGGTGAGTAATAATCTAAATGGTTGCTAAGGGAATGTGAAATTGTAATTTAGGGGTTTAAAGTGTTAAGGGAAGGCTTGTGATACTGTTCATAGCCAAAAATAGTGTATTTACTTCCGCATATCTACTTCGCGGAAATTCAACTTTCGCGGGCGGTCTCGGAACGCATCCCCTGCGAAAAGCGAGGGAACACTGTAGATATAAAATTTTCTTATCTTAAAAAACTTAACAAAACATCCTAAAATTCTATTTTCATTTCATCAATCATAACTCCATCACTTCAACAATTAAGCTAAAAAGAATAATAATAAAGATTTTATATTTAAAATAACATGAATTTTAAACTACAGTAATCCCTCGCTACTTTACGGTTCATCTTTCGCGGATTCACTACTTCACAGGTTTTTAAAGGGCGCTTAAATCCATTGAAAATTTTAAATCCATTATAAAATTCTTCTACAGTACTACTGTACTCTTATTAAAGAAACTGGTAGGATCTCACATGTAGTTCCAGCTGATAAACATTATGGAATGACTGTTTAATGCAAAAGGTGGGTTTTAAAAGTCAGTAAATACATAAAAAACTATCTTTCCTCTACTTCACGAAAATTCATTTTTTACTGGTGGTCTTGGAACGTATCCCTGTGAAAAACGAGGGATCACAGTACAGTGGTACCTCATGATGCGAACCCCTCGCCATACGAACAATCCGAGATACGAAACGTGGCCAGCCAGGAAGGACGTCTTTGTGACGTCAAAGCTCCGCCCATGGAATTCCCTATTGGGATTCCCCACCTCCTTTCCAGCCTCCCGACCGGCCCGACAGCTCCGCGGCTCTTTTGAAAAGCTAACAGCCGGGCAACAGGGCTTCTCAGCGTCCTCCTGAACCCGAACGCCGACCCCGAACTTTTGCCGAACTTCCGGGTTCGACATTTGGGAGGATGCCAAGAAGCCCCCCGGCTGTTTCAAAAGGCGACAGCCGGGCGGCGGGGCTTCTCGGCGGCCTCCCAAACATCGAACCCGGAAGTTCGGCAAAAGTTCGGGTTTGGCGTTCGGGTTCGGGAGGACGCCAAGAAGCCCCCTGGCTGTTTCAAAAGGTGACAGCCAGGCGGCGGGGCTTCTCGGCGGCCACCCGAACCCGAACTTTTGCCGAACTTCTTGGTTCGGTATTGGGAGAACGCTGAGAAGCACCCGGCTGTTTCAAAAGGTTTTTTGTGGGTTTTTTTCTTGCACACATTAATTCATTTTACATTGTTTCCTATGGGAAACAATGTTTCATCTTACGAACCTTTCACCTTACGAACCTCCTCCGGGAACCAATTAGGTTCGTAAGACGAGGTTTTACTATACTTTAAATTTGACCACGAGCATCCTGCAATGGCTGTAAGTATAAGCACTGGTTGTATCCAATGCCGGTTCGCTTCCTCCCATGTCACTTAGTGCAGGAATCAGGGATGCATTTCAGGAAGAGTGAGAGGGCAGAAAGCTTCGTGAAGGAGGAGCAGGTGTAATGAACCTGCGAAACTCTTGTTTTCCTCTTGCCATTGGGAAAAAAAAATCTCTCTGGCACTCATCAAACAACTTATCAGCAAACTTCTAATAGAGGAAATTCATGGTTTACCATCTTCTTGGCACAAAGAGCCTGGAAGCAATCAGTCAGTTTCCTACTATTTAAATACTTTGATATGGTGGGATGTATAAATGCGGTCAGACAGTATTTGATTGCGGTAGCTGGGTAGAAAATATCGGACGGGGAAAATCCTCTTTTCCACAAATCACGCTGGGAATTTGAGTCCTGGAGATTGGGTAAATCCAGAGTGGTCAAGCTTCCTTTTTAATGTGCCTTGTCCGTGGGTGAACATTGTGAAAGATTATCCTTGAAGTGTAGGTAGTCTTCTGTTGTGATTCAGCCTGAGGCTGCTCAGGGACCGGCTGTGTCTCTGCTGGCTCCATGCCCGGAGGAGGAGGACAGCGAAGAGGAGGGGGCTGAACAGTCGGACGGGGGAGAGGAAAATCAGGAATGGGATGAAGGAGAACAGCATGAGAGCCCGGGGGGGGCTCTCCCCAGCCAGTAGCTTGGAGTCATTAGGTGATGACGCACAAGCCGTCATTGACATGCGACAGAGACGGTCAGATCAAAGAAAGGAGCAATTAAAGAAGTATTATCAGCACTGAATTAGGAACAGCTGGGTTTGGGTGTGGTCCTCCTTAGCAGGGTTTAAGAGGCAGGCAAGCCCTTGAAGCCATGTGGAGTGTTATCAGTTTGGAGTTGCGTTATCCTGTCTTGTTTCTCGGCGTCTCTGTTCCTGGCTTGTGGCCCAGCAGCTTTGGAAGACCCGTGGGAGGTGTAGGTCTGCTATTTACAGCCTCGGCTTGGCAGCAAGAATTCTGTATTGCTGCATGGACTTTTGCCTTCGTGGATATATCTGAAGATACAGCATTTTCCTGTTTGCAAGGACATTTTCTGTTACCTGTGTTTTTCTTGAATTTTATAAAACTGCCTTTGTTTTTTACCAGTGTGTCTGGATTCTCTTTTTGGGTTGGTATTGGCTTCTGGAGTGACCCAGACAGAACATCTTCCATTTACAATAGTTCGTTTAGTGACTGTTTGAAGGAACAACGGCACTGGAAAAGATGACTTAGGTCCATTTTTTCACACTCGGCCAGGGAGAACTGGTCCTTGCCCAGCTCTTGCCAAAGCCACCTCAGCAGTTGCTGCCGCTGCTGCTACTGCCTCCACCAGGACTGGCTAACTTGGGCGGCGTGCCCACTTTGTCCCTGCCAGCTGGAGGCCCCGGGCAGCCGCCTGGAAAGAGAGGCTTTGCTGCTGGTGCTAGGCACGGCACCTTGACCATTCCTGGGGCCAAGGTGCCAACTTCCCACCGAGGGCTGCTGGGTGGCCTTGGCAACATTCGATATGTAAGACACACCCAATTTTTAAAGCACTTTTTTGCAGTTAAATCTGCGTCTTATACATTGAAAAATACGGTATGTTACAGGAAAATGCATCCATAAAAATATATTTTTTAAAAAAAGAAAGGTTTTAACTCAAGGACCATATGTATGTTGGTTATGGACACCAGTGCTGTTTAGTGACTGTTCATTTTCCCCCACTTTCAAAGATGCAGGGACTTGCCGTCCGTGTAACAACACCGAAATCCTGATGGCCGTTTGCACAAGTGATTTTGGTGAGTAGATTTTCCCCAGTGTTAATTTTACTGCTCTCTTCACCCATCTATGGAGATTCTCAGTCATCCAAGGTCATGGTTTTCCCAAAGGTGCATTTTTCAAGAGGCAACTGGACTTTCTTTGTTTTTCTTTGAAGATGTTTCCCTTGTCATCCAAGAAGCTTCTTCAGTTCTGACTGAATGGTGGAGGATGGAAGGATTGTATCCTTGCAGTCAATTGGTCATTAGTACTCTCTGTCAGAGTGCTAAAAGAGTACTGACAACCAGATGACTGCAAAAAACATAAATCCTTCCACCCTCCTCCATTCAGTCAGAACCAAAGAAGCTTCTTGGATGACAAGGGAAACATCTTCAAGGAAAAACAAAGCCCAGTTGCCTCTTTAAAAAATCATCTTTGGGGTCTCCTCACTATCATAAACCAAGGAAAATGACATGAGAAAAGAGTAGCTTTCTTTAAAGCAAACTTTTTTAAAATCACGTGTACAGAAAAATAGTTTTTATTAAATTATTCACATTTAAAAACAACAAAATAAGTCACATATACAAAAAATGAACAAAATAATACAATACCACACCATACAACTTACACTACATCACCTCTGGGGTTATAACATAGCAACTTTCTCTTTTCAAGCCAATCATATAATTTGTTCCAAATTTAATAATATTCGGAGTCCTCCTTTTCATTTAATTTCCACCGTCATTTTATCTAATTCAGCACAGCCAAGAATTTTCTTAATTATTGTATTTTCTTTAATTTCCACCGTCATTTTGTCTAATTCAGCACAGCCAAGAATTTTCTTACTTATTGTATTTTCTTTAAAGCAACCTACCACTCAGTCTTGGATGGATGGATGGATGGATGGATGGAATAGAGAGACAGAGAGAGAGAGAGATGGATGGATGGATGGATGGATAGATTAGATGATAGATGGATGGATGGATGGATGGATAGATGGGATAGATAGAGAGAGATAGAGATAGGTAGGTAGGTAGGTAGATAGATAGATAGATAGATAGATAGATAGATAGATAGATAGATAGATAGATAGATAGATAGATAGAAGGGTTATCTGGAAAGTAAGAGACAGTGAAACAGGATGGGGGATAGCTAGACAGAGAGACAGATAGAGATAATGATAGAGATAAATACAGATAGATGATATGTTGGAGTAACGTTTTGCAGAAGCTAGCCCACCCAGATAGCCAAAGCAGCTAGCCAGTTGCCTCAGACCAGGATATCAGGAACTGTAGTCTTGAAAATAATTGAAGACAAGTACTGCCAAGTTTCTTAAGAAAATATTTACTTCTTTGGCAGCAAAACTACACTAGCTATTTACATTGTAGCTACAGTGTTCTCTCGATTTCCGCGGGTTCGAACTTCGCGAAGTCTATACCACTGTTTTTCAAATATATTAATTAAAAAATACTTCGCGGGTTTTTTCCCTATGCCACGGTTTTTCCCGCCCGATGACATCATATGTCATCGTCCAACTTTCGTCTGCCTTTAATAAATTTTTTTTAAAATAAACTTTAATAAATAAACATGGTGAGTAATAATCTAAATGGTTGCTAAGGGAATGGGAAATTGCAATTTAGGGACTTAAAGTGTTAAGGGAAGGCTTGTGATACTGTTCATAGCCAAAAATATTGTATTTACTTCCGCATCTCTACTTCGCGGAAATTCGACTTTCGCGGGCGGTCTCGGAACTCATCCCCCGCGAAAATCAAGGGAACACTGTATCTCTCTAGAAGTTACTATACAAAATACTCACACTTCTCTATCTACTATTCTCAGCTACAAGACTTTAGCTACGACATTCTTCAGCAACCACAAGCCCCAATAATTCACAAGCCACTCTAAACCATCATATCTTCTAGCCACACTAAACCATCCTAAGCCACACCTATGCAAAGGTACATGATGGTAAATAACTTTGTCAACCAATCAGATTCCATTACAACCTGTAGATTCGCTGAGACTAAGCAGTTTTGCATTGGTTAAAAACTTTTTAAAATTTTTCTCTCCAATCACGTGTACAGAAAAAGAAAATACCATTAATCTTAAATTATATTACAATTTTATAATTTTGGTATACATAGTTTAACCAATGCTACCTCCTTAACATTTGATATCTGAACAAAAATAATTACTCCAATTTCTTATATGATAACAACAACAAAAAAACCTGTTAGCCAATATACATTTTAGGCTGTTCCTACTCTTAATCACAACTAATTAATTTGATCATAATACTTCAGTTTTCTCAAAATATCCTCCATGTCAATTTTCACGTATTTTTAAAACCCTCTTCCATAATAAATGCCCTTTAAAGTAAAAGGAAAAAACATTTTAAAAAAGGGATCAAAAATTTCTAATTATCTCCAACAATATTTAAATTAGATCCAACCCTTGCTAAAAGATATATTGTGGGGGGCAAAAAGAAAAGCTCGCCAAATAGTATATCCCAGATATTGCCAAAATAGTAAACCAAATTAATAAATAATAATAATAATAATAATAATAATAATAATTTATTAGATTTTTATGCCACCCCTCTCCACAGACATAATAGATAAAGACTTAATAGATAAAGATAAAAAATATAAAATAAGAATAAATGAAAATTAAAAAATTAACAAGACATGAAAATGAAAAAAAAAGAAAAGCAGTTTTACATTGTTAAAGTCAATACACTGATTACAATTATTCTCTCTGCAATTTGGAATATTAGGTCAAGTGAAGCCTAGTCTTGACATGATAGAAGGAAGGAAAGAAAATGAATCGTTGGAGGTGTCCAGTGCTTTCATTCCCGCTTTGCAATGCTTGTGGTCATTCCCCCCCAACCTCCCCCCACTGCGTGTTGCTTCTTGCAGCCTTGCAAAGGTTAACACCCCCACCCCCATTTGCAATCTTCAGCAGTGGAGGAAGAAAGAGGTCACGGTGTCTGCAAGGCCCCAGCTCTGGGGGTTGCTACAGCAACTGGCGAGTCAGACAAGAGAACAGGCGGATTTGTCACGCCAGATCAGATCAGGGGCCTATCGGGAGACCTCCGAGAGACTCCTTTCTGCTGGTGCGAAGGGAGGCCAGCGCATTTTTCAAGCGAGGGAGGCCCGGTGCAGGCGATTGGTGGAGCCCTCACAATTCCACAGCTCCTCGAAAGCCCTTGCAACCGATTAAGGCAGAGGTCAGCGAAGCAATGCCCACCAGATGCTTCTCTGAGAGAGGGGCCCTTTGGCCACCCTGAAATCAGAGCCGTTATTTTTTTAATCCAAAATTTCTAGAGTCCATGGAAATTTTTAATAAAGAACCAGAGGTGGGCAGCTAAGGTGGAACGGTGATGTGTGCTCGCCCCCCATGGCTCTGAGTGCTAGCGGAGTCCAGCGCAATTGTGCCACTGCACCTGGGCAGGTAGTGAATTCGCGCATGGACACGCAGATGCAGTAGCACACCTGCGCTGGATTCCTCCTTCCTTTTGATCCTAATTCAGGGTTAGGGTCAAATGTGTTGTAGAGAGTCCCTGGCAAAGAGATTCTTTTATCCGTCATGGAAACTTCAGATCTGGATTTAGTTTGGACTTTCTCTGTGGCTGTAGAAAGGGTCAAAACTACAGGAGGAATTTAATTGGACAGCTGATGTGCTTCAACTGGAATGGAATGGAATAGAATAGAATAGAATACAGTGATACCTTGTCTTACAAACTTAATTGGTTCCGGGATGAGGTTCTTAAGGTGAAAAGTTTATAAGACGAAACAATGTTTCCCATAGGAATCAATGGAAAAGTGTTTAATGCGTGCAAGCCCAAAATTCACCCCTTTTGCCAGCCAAAGTGCCCATTTTTGTGTTGCTGGGATTCCCCTGAGGCTCCCCTCCATGGGAAACCCCACCTCTGGACCTCTGTGTTTTTGCAATGCTGTGATTTCACTGAGGCTCCCCTCGCTGGGAAACCCCACCTCCAGAATTCCGTTGCCAGCGAAGCACCCATTTTTGCACTGCTGGGATTCCCCTGCAGCATCACAAAAACATGGAAGTCCGGAGGTGGGGCTTCCCATGGAGGGGAGCCTCAGGGGAATCCCAGCAGCGCAAAAACGGGTGCTTCACTGGCAACGGAAGTCTGGAGGTGGGGCATCCCAGCAGCGGCGGTGGGTTTGTAAGGTGAAAATAGTTTGTAAGAAGAGGCAAAAAAATCTTAAACCCCGGGTTTGTATCTCAAAAAGTTTGTATGATGATGCGTTTGTAAGACGAGGTATCACTGTACTTTATTGGCCAAGTGTGATTGGACACATAAGGAATTTGTCTTTGGTGCAGATGCTCTCAGTGTACATAAAAGAAAATATACATTTGTCAAGAATCATGAACAAAATGGGTTAGTCCCTCTAATAGGAAAAGTTGTCGGGACTTGTAGTTTAGCAGCCTCTTGGAGAGCCAGCAATTCCCACTTCTAATCTAAAAAAAATATGATTTATTTACAAAATTGAAAATCCGCCTAGCTCCTTCTCTGGCTGTCTTCAATAAACCACCAAGAGTTCTTCTTGGAAAATCACTTAGTTTGCAAGAAATATGTGGTGGATTAACCCCTAATCCATAAATGTCGTTGGGAGAGAATTTGGAGAGAGATTACAATACATAGAGTCGGGATGTCCTTAGACATATGTAATGTGTTGCTGTCGTGATTCATGGGTCAATAAAAATATTTGCAGCTCAGGGTTGAAATGAAAGCTCCTTGGTGGTCTCTGAGTTTAGTGGTTTTCCTTGCAGCTGTTTCATTGCCAAAGTAGGTAACATCAGCAGTGCTAGAAGGGAGTGGGTTTGTGGAATGGAAGGGAAGGGGGGAGGAGGAAGAGGAAGAGGAGCATGGCTGTGGAGTCCTTGCAGACATTTCATGACCCAAACTAGATAATATCATCAGTGTTGCTCAGACTAGTTTGGGTCATGAAACATCTACGAGAAAATATGCAAGCTTAGCATTTAGCATTTAGACTTACATACCGCTTCATAGGGCTTTTACAGCCCTCTCTAAGCGGTTTACAGAATCAGCCTCTTGCCCCCAACAATCTGGGTCCTCATTTCACCCACCTTGGAAGGATGGAAGGCTGAGTCAACCTTGAGCAGGTGATGAGATTTGAACTGCTGAACTACAGCTAGCAGTTAGCTGAAGTAGCCTGCAGTGCTGCACTCTAACCACTGAGCCATCCCAGCTCTAAGAGAGCACCAAGGACCATGTATGGGTTTGGGGTCTAGCTTCTAAACAATGCCAATGTTTGCACCCCAAAATGCTTTAGGTTCCCTAGGTTTTCCAAATCAGGGTTCTTCACTAAAGTTGGATTGTAACTCACCCAGTTTCCAGGTGGTGTTATGAAAACTATCTAATTTATCTCTTACCTAAAAAAAATAAAAATGCAGAGCTCATTTGAACTCTGATACTTTTAGAATGGATTCAAACATTACACTAAGTTTTAGCTCTTGAACTCACATTCAGCCATTCTTGTGAACTTAGCCCTTGTGACTTGGAAAACACGATTTAGGGTTTAGGGCAGTGATTTTCAAACTTGGCAGCTATATGTTAGAAACACAGAAACATAGAAGACTGACGGCAGAAAAAGACCTCATGATCCATCTAGTCTGCCCTTAAACTATTTTTTGTATTTCATCTTAGGATGGATATATGTTTATCTCAGGCATGTTTAAATTCAGTTACTGTGGATTTACCAACCACGTCTGCTGGAAGTTTGTTACAAGGATCTACTACTCTTTCAGTCAAATAATATTTTCTCATGTTGCTTTTGATCTTTCCCCCAACTAACTTCAATAAACATGTTCAATAAACTCTGATCAAGCTCACCATAGCTTAGCCTTTAAGCCTGGAATCACTTGGCCCTGATATTCTATTCTGCTTTCTGGGCTGCTGCATGAAATGATCTTATAAAAGAGAGGGAAGGGTCTACGCAGAGGGGCGGCATACAAATCTAATAAATGAATAAATGAATGAATGAATAAATAAATAAGGAAGGAAGGAAGGAAGGAAGGAATTGAATACAGTAATTGCTAATCTTCTTTATGAACACTTTCCCTTCCACCCATTCAATTTTCCTTTCTTTTATTAAAAAGTTTTTAAATTTATAATACAATTAAAATAACAACATATACAAACACAAAGCTAAGGCCATAAAACATAAAAAACGAGTACATGGTGAATTATCCGGTTCATTTTATTTTATTTATTTTATTTATTCTTTGTCCACTATACAATACATATGGAAGAGAATAGACATTAAGTAATATATATAAAGATAGTAAGTAAAAAGAAGAGAAGTATATGAGAGGGAGAGAATATATATGATATATGGGATAAGGAAAGACAATTGGACAGGGGACGTAAGGCACACCAGTGCATTTATGTACTCCCTTTTGACATTTGATTGCTTCTCTTCCCATTAGCCTAAGAATATAGAACTAAATTTAATTTAAATTTCTAACCTTCTCCAACATTTCCACTGATTTCCTAATCTTGGCTTTCCTTTTTTTCCCCTCCAATGGTTTAGTTTGTCCCAGGTTTTGAAATAGTCTGTTTCAGTTTTGTCCTTCAACTCTAATGTTAGTCTCTCCATTACAGCACGTGATAGTATTTTATATAGGATTTCTTCATCTTTATTTCTCCATTTTGGGGCAAAGAATGGTCATGATATGTAACACTAAGTGTGTATATATATATTCCATTTTACAACAGCACGAAGCTTGGAACTTCAGCCTGATGATGGTGAATGTGATTTCACCGAAACGTCGCATAGACATGCAAAATATTACACAGGGCAAAACCCGAACTCAGAACAATCTACATATATATATATGTATATATGTATGTATATATATATGTATGTATATATATATATATGTATGTATATATATATATATATATATACATACACACACACTTGCAATTATATATAAATTAAGGGAGACTAGGATAGATCTATTTCGGCCTTATTTTGGCCTCATCAGCTAGCCATACCCACTGGGACTTGAACCTGCAACCTTTGCCTTGTAAGGCAGAGAATTATCCTCTAGGCTACAGTATCCAATCCCTTCAGCTCTGTACCAGGGAATATATATATGTAGATTGTTCTGAGTTCGGGTTTTGCCCTGTGTAATGTTTTGCATGTCTATGCGACGTTTCGGTGAAATCACATTCACCATCATCAGGCTGAAGTTTCAAGCTTCGTGCTGTTGTAAAATGGATTTTACATTTTACATTTACATTTTACAACAGCACGAAGCTTGAAACTTCAGCCTGATGATGGTGAATGTGATTTCACCAAAACGGTTTCAGATTCAGTGTTTCTTCCATCCATTGCCTTATTGTACTCCACTATTCTCATGTCTTGTGGCATTCCCACCGCATGTTGTTGTTGTTGTTGTTGTTATTATTATTATTATTATTATTATTATTATTATTATTATTATTTATTAAATTTGTATGCCGCCCCTCTCCGGAGACTCGGAGCGGCTGATAATATATTCCAGGTATCCTTTTGCATTTCCAGAATAAGGATGAAAGATTTTTACCCATTTTGGCTAACCTTGTTGGTGAGAAGTGCCACCTGTAAAATGATAATGATAATAATAATAATAATAATAATAATAATAATTATTATTATTATTATTATTATTATTATTATTTATTAGATTTGTGTGCCGCCCCTCTCCATACACTCGTAGACTAAATATCTTATAAAAGGTCTCTTTATAGGAAATGGCTAGAGTAAGTTTCCGGTTCCTATTCCATAGGTCTTGCTAGGGGTCAATATTGAGTCCAAAGTCTCTATACCAGTGGTTCTCAACCTTTCTAATGCCGCGACCCCTTTATACAATTTCTCATGTTGTGGTGACCCCCAGCCATAAGTCTAGCGCCAATTCTCCCAACAGAGCTTTAAGCTGATTGGCAGGAAGGTCAGAGGGACGACCCCACTGTAAACGCCTGATTGGTCGGATTGTAAAAACATGTTCCAAGGCACCAGAATAGAAGCTTTAGTTGCTAATGCCATGGAAAATTTGTCTTTCCCCAGGGTCTTAGGTGACTGCTGTGAAATGGTCGTTCAGCCCCCAAAGGGGTCCCGACCCATAGTTGAAAACCACTGATCTACATCATCGTATCGTTTCTTTGACCTGTTCTCTCCCCCCACCTCAATTTTCCTTGCAGTTATCCGTGGCAACCTCAAGTCTGTTTCCAACGACAGGGAAGCCCACGAATCCATCATTAGTGTGAGTGCCACACGGATCCACAGGCAGAAGTTTGCTCTCTTTCAACCAGTCGGCAAATCTGGTAAATCCACAGGCAACATCCACACCCTCCTACGATGTGGGGTGAAACCTGGTCCGGGCAGTTTTTTATTCACCGGATGGATGCACTTTGCAGAAGCTTGGCTCACCTGTGCTCCCCGGTACAAAGACTTCATCCGCATCTACGAGGAGGCGCGACAGGCTCACGAGAACCCCTGCGAAGTCTCGTTGGATTGACTTGAGACGAGAAAAGATCAGGAAGAAAGGAAGCCTCTGGGGCTGTGATCAAGCCAGAATCAGCTGTCTTGGTCTTGGATGTGGGAGAAGAACCTTGTCCTTAGACCCAAGCAGGACAAGGCCTTTCTTTCCTCTGGGAGACCCCATGGTTCTACCAACCCATAAACTCTTTTTTCCTGGTTGTCTGCGAATGAGTCATCTTGGGGCAAGTCTGAGAGGAACCTCATCAGATGTTCTCCAGTGAAGTTGGGGGACATCACGAAGCTTTCAGAACTTTACAAACATGGGGATGAGGTGAGACTTGAGGTTTTGGTCTTTTCAGTTTTCCACCATCCGTGAAAACCAATATTCCTGAGTTTGCAGCAAACCACCCCTCTTCCACCTCACTGTGGATGTCTGCAGATGCATCACCAAGTCAACAGGAAGGACCATAAATTTCAGATCATCTCAAAGGATGATGCATTCAATTGTTCTTCCATAATCAGTTAAGGAAGCCCAGGAGATGACCTGGTTTTCTCTTTGAGGGGGAGTTGTGTGGCTGATCAGTATTAGCGTCGATCATCCAAGGTGACCATCCTAAACTCAAGGAAGAGCCAGATATTTTTCAGGGCAAGGGAAAAATAAAGTACGATGTTTCCAATGTGCTGAAAAGTTGGACAAAAACAATGTGACGGGAAAGGACACGTGTCCAGTTCTATTCATTTTCATTTTTTTAAAAAAATCAATCTCTTGGTAATTTGGGCTGGGAGGACAAAGCTTTAGACAACTTCAAATGAAATACTTCCTTCCTCCCCCCCAAAAAATAACATGAAAGTGAAAATGGGTTGATTGAATTCCATATCTGCTTCTCTGTTGTAAGATTTGCTCAAATAATCTGGATTTAGCCCAATGGTGAAATCTAATTTTTTTTAGTACCGGTTCTGTGGGTGTAGCTTGGTGGTTGTGGCAGAGGAAGGATACTGCAAAATCCCCATTCCTTCCCCACTCCAGGGGAAGGATATTGAAAAATCCCCATTCCCTCCCCATTCCAGGGGAAGGATATTGCAAAATCTCCATTCCTTCCCCACTCCAGGGGAAGGATACTGCAAAATCCCCATTCCTTCCCCACTCCAGGGGAAGGATACTGCAAAATCTCCATTCCTTCCCCACTCCAGGGGAAGGATACTGCAAAATCCCCATTCCTTCCCCACTCCAGGGGAAGGATACTGCAAAATCTCCATTCCTTCCCCACTCCAGGGGAAGGATACTGCAAAATCCCCATTCCTTCCCCACTCCAGGGGAAGGATACTGCAAAATCCCCATTCCTTCCCCACTCCAGGGGAAGGATACTGCAAAATCTCCATTCCCTCCCCACTCCAGGGGAAGGATATCGCAAAATCCCCATTCCCTCCCCACTCCAGGGGAAGGATATTGGAAAATCCCCATTCCCTCCCCACTCCAGGGGAAGGATATCGCAAAATCTCTATTCCCTCCCCACTCCAGGGGAAGGATATTGCAAAATCCCCATTCCCTCCCCACTCCAGGGGAAGGATACTGCAAAATCCCCATTCCCTCCCCACTCCAGGGGAAGGATATTGCCAAATATCCATTGCCTGCCAGAGGTGGTGTTTGCTGCTTCTCTGACTACTCAAAGTTTCCACTACCGGTTCGCCAGAACCTGCTGGATTTCACCCCTGATCCAGCCACCAGCTTTTCTTCATAAAAATCGCCTGATTCTGTCTTCCTAGCCACCAATTCTCAATAAAATCCAGACTGGATTCACACATTCTACTGAACTTGGATATGGACACAATCTATCACACAAACCCTGCCAATCGTAACTAATTCTATGTATACACACTTGTGGCTTTAAAAAAAAGCACAACCACACCCATGACTTGGTACAGTGTGTGTGAATCCAGCCACTTGTAGTTTCTCTAGAAAGCTGGGGTTAATCTAACCATGGCTTAATGCACTGTGAAAATTCTCAAAAGAGTCCATGTTCCAGGACGATACCTTTTAAAGTGTTCGATTAAGCTCTTATTCTTCCAAAAATAATAATTGTACAGCTCCTGATATTTGGAGAAATATTATAGAGGTATTGATAGCCCTGGAATCCTATCAGAAAAAGCTGGTCAACCCTATTGTCAGGAAAATACCTTCTTTGTGTCATTACTAGAAGAGCATTTCCTTGTGTTGATTGATCTGGGAAGAAAAGAACCTCTGAACATAATGTACACCTAGATTATTTTGAATTTATGTCTGTTTAATCCATAGTACTCAAAGAATTCTGGTGGATCTAGTTTGTTGGAAATTCCAATGCATTGTGAAGTTCTCTAGATGTTTTGGACTACGGTTCCTCTCAACACTTGCTACTGTTTTGGGAGCTGATAAAGCTAAAAGTCCAAAGCATTTTCAGAGGGTACTACATTTTCTGGCCCATAATTTTGAAATCACGGCTAACCATCACAGAACTGCTGTTTCCAAGATTCTTTAAAGTTGAGAAAGAGATCAAAAGAATTAGAGATCAAAAAGAATTAGACCTTATCTCATATTAGATAAACTCCTGAATGTAATGTTGGCTGCAGAAATCAACCTTCATTAACTGAAACTTTTTGGGGAGGGGCGGGAATCTAGTCTGTGATTTCAAAATTGTGCTTAAAATTATATGCTCATTATTTGGTGTAGCTGGGGAGGTGGACCAAATTAATAGGTTTGTAGGACTGTCAGTCATCCAGGTTGTCCCAAAGGTGATTTTTCAAGAGGCAATTGGACTTCCTTGCTGTTCTGGGAAGATGCTTCACTTCTCACCAAGAATAAATAAGGAAGTCCAGTTGCTGCTTTAAAAAAAAAAACACCTTTTGGGTTTGTAGGATGGCATTACCATCTTCTCTTCGAGAGCTCCTGTATCCAGGCTGGCAGAAAACTGAATTGCATGGCAGCTAAGACTTCTTGAAATCTCTTTTATTGCACTGTTAGTGGTTTTCTGGAGTTTTGGAACCTACCCAAGGAACGGAGGAGTTGTCCTCCTGCCAAATTCCATATAACAATTCCATCGTCACCTTGGTGCTAATTGCTCAACACCTATGCAGAAAGGGCTGGCAACTTCTGTCAATTGTCCCCATTTTTTAAAAAACAAACAAACAAAACAGTGCTGTGTATTTAGGGTGCTTTACAGCCTAATCTATTTATGGCAGCATAAAAGCATTTATAGACTGGGTTTCACTTTGTCAAAGGTTCACCGTGTTACCTTGAGTTACCTGCGCTGTGTTCGGTGGCCAAATCATAGAATTGGGTGCACACTCAGTCTGAAAGCGAAGGATAAGCAAGAAGTAAAATTAATAGGCTGATACGCATCCACGAACAGAAACAATTATCAGGTCCAGCGCACCGATTTGGAAGAGAAACATTTGCATTTCATTTTATTTTTAGAAATTGTTCTTCTACAAACCACAGAAATGAAGAATTGGACTATTTTCATGAATGTGAAACTCAGGGGCTTCATAGCGTTTCTCTTAAGCCGGACGGAGTTACGTTGAATAAGTTGGGCGGCCATATAAATTAATTCACAAAGAAATAACCAATACAGCTCATCCTGAACTTACGACCACTGTTGAGCCCCAGAATTTATGTTACTAAGCGATATGTTTGTTAAGGGAATTTTGTTCCTGTTTTACGACCTTTCTCGCCATGGTGGTTGTGAATTGTTGCCATTCTTGAGTTAGTAACTTGGTTGTTAAGTGGATCTGGCTTCCATGTGGACTTTGCTTGGCGTAAAGTCACAAAAGGGACCTCGGAACGTTGCAACCGTCATAAATGTCGGTCAGTTGCCAAGCGTCTTGAGCTTTGATCACATGGCCATGGGGAATGTTGTAACGGCCATAAGTGTGAGCAATGGTCTTTTTCCAGTGCCGTTGTAACTTCGAACCGTCACTAAAAAAACTGTTGTAAGCTTTAGACAAACGGTTTGTAAGGCGTTAAAACTGGATAGTGCAAATCTCAGTGTGCCAAAAAAAAACCCCACAACCCAAAATTCTTTGGCAACAGTTTTAGCCTCTCAACGTAGAGGAGTAGGCTGGTTCACACACTATCCCAAGGTATAAACTGGAAGTGAAAAACTACACGCACAAAAGGATCTGCTAGATCAGGGACCTACAACCTGATGGGCAGCGGGGACTAGTTCTGTTGAGAAAGGTGGACTGGAGGAGACGTAGTTTCATGCGCTGGGTGGATCCCATGGATGGGGCTTCGCTTGTTTGCGTGGCCTGGCATGCCACGGCCAATGCCGGTTCATGGGTTGAGGGTTGAAGATGGGCAGATTCCACTTACGGCCACTACCGCTGTGCTTCCCACAGAGCTCTGTGACCCCCCACGCATGTCCAAGCAAGATTTTACTTCTGCGCATGTGCAAGGAAGCAAAATCCACATGCGCAGAAGCAAAAATTACTGAATTCTCACCCGCGCACTTTTCCTCGCAATAATTTGCTTTCCACGCATTTTCCCTCCCGGAGCTACAGCGTGGCCCGTACCGGTAGGAACCCAATACTGGTTGAAGACCCCTTTTCTAGACCGACTCTTATGCCTGGGATAACACTCTTGTAACTACAACCCGTGCAGGCTTTTGCCGTTACAAATAAGTTAAACCCAGTAGTTCTCAACTTTTTCTTCATCAGGGACACTCTTTTTTAAAAAAATACCTTTATTAGTTATTTACATTTAAAAACAAAACAACAAAAAAGAAAAACATAGACAAACATACACACAAAACAAAGAAAAGAGCAGCATTACATAATAAAGCATTATGCTTTATACAATAATTTTACAATGGTATTGGAACTTAACATCAATGACAGCTATTTAGCTGGGCCTCCTTGTTTACAGCTTATTCATTTATGCCCGTTTCACTTCCTAACTTCAATGTACATTTGTTTTTTTTGAATTGTCTTATTTCTATCTTTCTATACTTCTTTTCCTTCCGTTACATTTATTCTGTGGATTAACGGTTCGTTATAAGACAGTGGTTACATTTGATAACAGTTTCATTATTTCTCCATTTCCCCATATTTTTTGAGTACGTATTTCTCCATTTTCCTCATTTTCTTTTGAATGCGTACACACTTGTCAAAGTCCTAAGTATTTTTTTTTATTTATCCAGACATACCACCTGTTCTGTCAGGCTCTCTGGTAGACTCCTCCCGAAAATTCACAGGTACAAATTTCAGACACACACACGTTTGAAAATTCAAAACAATGTTCTTTATAATGAAAATTCACTTAACCTAAGCCCTCTTTTGGTATAGCAAAGAGCACTGGTCTCCAAACAACCTGGTAATTGGGACAAGTCCCTTATCAGTTCTGTGATACTTAGCTTGCAGCTGTGAGGCAATTCACAGTCCTTCTTCTTTCACAAAGTGAAACACACTTTGCTCTGGTTTAGTTTCAACGCGGGGAAAAATCAGCACACAAAAGGTCAAAGGCAGCAAAGCAGGCACGAAACACAATGATCAGATAATCCTCCTCAATGGCCAAACCCACAGGCTGCTATTTATAGCAGCCTGACTAATTACCACAGCCCCACCCAACCACAGGTGGTCTCATTTTCTTTGATAATAATCTCTCAGTTGTTGTTGCCTATGCATCGCTCTCCGTATGCGTGGCTGTATCATTAACTCTTGTTCTGAATCCAAGGAGGAGCTAGATAATTGATCTCCTTCTGAGCTGTCTGCCCCACTCTCTTCCTCCCTGTCACTCATGTCTTCTTGGTCAGAGGAGCCTTCATCATCAGATTCCACCTGGGGCAAAACAGGCCTGCAGCATGTGGATGTCTCCCCCACATCCACAGTCCTTGGGGCAGGAGCTGGGCCAGAGCTAACCACAACACCACCTGTCCCAGGTACTGTGGAATTCCCTGCTGTCTTTATCCTGTAGCTCATCAGGGACCTTCTTTAAATACCTTTTGTGGCTACGGACCATGGCCACCGACACCCCCTCACGCAAGACTTAAGATTTAAATCATAACACTTTTTTCCAGCTTTCACTGACCCCTATTAGCACACTCTGAGGTGTCACTGGGTTAAACTTGTAGAGGCCATAATACCCTTCATTGTGACACAGTTTCACCTCGTAGTAAGGCCGGGGGTAGTAAACGCTGCTAAACCTCACAGATATTTTAGAGACATTCTAAACAGGCCCTTCTCTTTTCTAAAGCTTGGCAATGGTGTTGCTAAGGTGCCGCGTGAAGTATTTTTGACATGTGTTCAGCTGTGGTGTCTAAGAGAAATTGGTCTGTCCATGAAAGCTTGCTGGGATTGTTGTCATGGTTGCTATTCTAAATAGATATGGTTGGGCAGTCATCACTGTTTCCCAACTTTGGCAAGGTTTAAGATCTGTGGACATGAAGACTTCAAAATTTCCCAGACAGGCTTAAAATTGCCGAGGTTGGGAAACACTGTGCTAAATCATCTTGTTTTATTCTGATGTGTTCTAGAATAGATAGACTTATTTGCTTGCTTGCTTGCTTGCTTGCTTGCTTGCTTGCTTGCTTGCTTGCTTGCTTGCTTGCTTGCTTGCTTGCTTGCTTGCTTGCTTGCTTGCTTGCTTGCTTGCTTGCTCGCTCGCTCGCTTCCTGATTGATATTTTATATTTTATTCCTGGCCTTCTGTTTTCCATTCCTTCCTTCCTTGGTAGAATAAATATTTTGATAAAATGGAAGTCTTAAGAGAAGGAAGGAAGGAAGAAAGGAGGAAAGAACGAAAGAAGGAAGGAAGGGAAAAGAAGAAAAATGAAAGAAGAAAGAAGGTAGAAAGAAAGGAGGAGGGGGAAAGAAGAAGGAAAAAAAGCCAGGAAGGAAAAAAAAAAGGAAGGAAGGAAGGAAGGAAGGAGCCGCCCCGAGTCTACGGAGAGGGGTGGCATACAAATCTAATAAATAAATAAATAATAAATAAATAAGGAAGGAAGGAAAGAAAAAAAGGAAGGAAACTCAGAAAAAACCTTCCCTTTGCACTAGTGTTCTCCCCACCCTGGTGAAGAGTTTGATTTCCTCAAACCTTTAAAAATAATGCACAAGTTTACTCGATTTGGCAGCTAGCAAATCCAAAGCTGTCGTCACCCTCTGTTGAAGATGTTCAGTTTCTGCATCTCATCACTCCTTTAATTTATTTTTTGTAATTTTTTTGTTGTTGTCTACGTAGAACATGAAACCTCTTAGGAAACTAAGATGCTGGACACCTTCGTCCCTGTTTTTCTCTCTACGGATGCTCCCTTAGGAAGGAGCTACCACAAAAAAAGGAAATTTCATGTTCTGTGAGGAAAAGTGCACACTCAGCTTGAACAATGTGAAAAGAAAGTGGGGGTAACCTTTGTGGGTGGCTTATCTGTTTCCACATAAGAGTATGCGGTGGCTGGATGTCCTCCAAGAGCGGTCATGCATGAGTGTGTGTCCCAAATACTCAAAATCCCACACGCAGCCAACATATTACTACACCGGGAAGCCATGAGTTAGATCAGCATGTCCTAAATTTAGCAGCTTTTAAGATACGTGGGTCTCAATTCCCAGCATCCCCAAGAAATCCACCAAGCTTAACCTTTGTCAAGGCTGAGAAACATTTCAGTTGGAATTATTGGGATCCCAACCAAGCCATTTCTTCCCAGCAATTTACGATGCCTTGTGAAATCTCTATCCAGGATGCAGATATTGCGCAAGAGTAGCTCCATTGCAACAACAGTTGGGTGTAAACATTCTGTAAGCAGCGTCTTTCTCGTAGAAGGGAACATTTGTAGCTCGGGATTGAACCGTGGGACCCTTGGGGCTCCCTGAGCTTGGTGGGTTTCTCACTGACCTCTCATGACCCAACTATGGAACATCATCAGTGCTAAAGTGCCACAAAAGCTATCATGGGGATACCTAGATTCGCCCATGTCTCTCCAACACTCCGCGGCCTGCACTGGCTGCCGATTAGTTTCTGGTCACAATTCAAAGTGTTGGTAATGACCTATAAAGCCCTACATGGCATCGGACCAGAATACCTCCAGAACCGTCTTCTGCCGCACGAATCCCAGCGACCGATAATGTCCCACAGAGTTGGCCTTCTCCGTGTCCTGTCGACTAAACAATGCCGTCTGGCGGGCCCCAGGGGAAGAGCCTTCTCTGTGGTGGCCCCGGACCTCTGGAATTAACTCCCCTGAGAGATTAGAACTGCCCCCACCCTCTTTGCCTTTTGTAAATTGCTTAAGACCCACCTATGTCACCATGCATGGGGGAATTGAGATATCCCCCCTCCGGTCTTATATAATTTATGTATGGTACGCTTGTGTTGTATGGTTTTAATGATGGGTTTTAGACATTTTTATATATTAGATTTGTTATATTGTTATTATGGTTGCTGTGAGCCGTGCCAAGTCTGCAGAGAGGGGCGGCATACAAATCTAATAAATTAAATTAAAATTAAATTAAAAGGGAGTGGGGATAGCGGAGAGGGAGAGGATGACTATGGAGGTTTTCTTGTAGATGTCTGCAGAGCCAACAACATAACGCCATCAGTGTTAGAGGACAATGGGCTTCCCTCTGTTTTATATAGCAGCCGCTTGCCTTGTCTCTCTCGAATGGAGCCCAATGGTTTGTTACTAACAGGGCACAACTGAGTTCTTTCTTTGGCAATTTTAGAGTGGAAAGCTGACACCCCCACTCCCATAAATAATTGCCTGGGAATATTCTGAGCGTCTCCCATCCTAAAATAAGCTAGATCCAACCCCGCTTAGCTTTTTGAAAGTCAGCCAAAGTTGGCGGATAGGCGGATGCTATAAATTGCTCGGAAGCGCACGGCTATAAGGAATGTGATGCAAAGGGCATTGTCTCAAATGGGTCTATCAATGGATAGGGGTTTTGGAAAAGAATATCGCTTCCATGATAAGGCAAATGGCCTTTCCTAGAATAAGGAAGGCCAAATTTTGCCTTCTAGCAAAACCTTAGAAAGTTTGTCTGAAGGTTTTCAATGGAAGAACAAGACGAATTTCGGAGGGGACCCTGGCTGTAAACTAAAATGAAAAATTGATGTAAGTCTTGATTGAGAATCCTTGAACATCTAATTCACAGGGTATCCAACCTTGGCAACTTTTCAGAATTATGGACATCAACACCCAGAATTCCCCAAACTTTCATGCTGCTTAGGGAATTCTGGGAGTTGGAATCCACAAGTTGCCAAGGTTGGATGACCAGGATCTAAATGCCGGCCGGCCCTTTCAATTTGTTTTTAGTTATTCCGACACAGGAAGTGTGTCATATGTGCACTAAAGTGATCACGATACCAAATGTGTAGTTTTGTTTCTTTGTTTTCCAATCTAAATTGTATTGTAATTGTCCATGTTTATGTCTGGTGTCTTTTTCTATTTTTGAGAGTGAAATGTTAATATAAGAAGAATTGCCAACAGTAGCAGGAAAAGGTACCAAATAAATCTCTCTCTCTCTTTTTTTTTTTTAGCCTGTTGTAGAGGATTTTAGGTAAAACAAAAATGCCAGTTTTGCTATGGAGAAGAAGATTTGTAAAATGTTCAGTACCATTTTTATACGTATTGTTAATGTCTAAGAAGAGATCAAGAGATGAATTTCTTTTCATGTGTTTTTTTTCCTGTTTTTTAAAAAAGCTGTACTGATCTTTTGAAGAGTATAATTAAAACAATTGTCCGAGTTTTCAACTTTGAATCTGAGATGGTTTCTTAGGGATTTGTTGTGTATTTTCCATTGGGGGATATCAGTAATGGTGATGCCAAGAGGGTGGGTGTGCGCGCAATAGCCAAAAATTTTACTGCCACACTGTGGGTGTGGCTTATTTTGTGGGTGTGGCTTGATGGTCATGTGACTGGGTAGGAGTGGCTTGCCAGCCATGTGACCAGGTGGGAGTGGCTTGGACAATCATCATCGTTGAAGTGAACTGTTAAGTCCTCGACTTACAACCTCACTAGTGTCGCTCTCCACGGTGACAATTTGCTTTGCGTTTCCCACACTCTCCTTCCTGGGTCGCCCCCTGCCTCAGGCTGGGTAGCTAGGCGAACGGGTGCCAATCAGCTGTTGAGAAAAGAGGGGGGGAGGAAATGGCCCCCCTGCAACTCCTGCCAGTACTGGTCTCCCTGCCGCTTTCTGGGGAGGTAGAGGAGGATGGGAGGTGGGGGATAATCAGCTGGAGCTGGGCACACAGCTTCATTTCTGCCGGTGGAACTGCGTTCTACCCCGTCCTGCCTGCTGCCCACCCCTGCGCACAACCCCCATGCTGCCCCCCTGTGCATGCACCCTCCTCCCTGCCACCCTTCCCCCGCACATGCAAACAGGCCTCATAACAGACTCCTGAAGCGGTGCGATGGTGAAAAGAAAGGCCAAACAGATGTTCAGAAACCAGCTTCCGGTTGGCCCATTGGGCTGTTTTTAACCACCAGGAGGCTTCCCTGAAGCCTGGGGGCAGCAAAAATGGCCCAAAAAAAGGCTGACAATCAGATGGAGCTTACGGAGGGCAACGCCTTGTGTGCAGTAATGGGCAGCCAAAATTTTTATTGCCACACTGTGGCCGTGGCTTCTTTTGTGGGTGTGGCTTAATGGTCATGTGCCTGGGTAGGAGTGGCTTGCCGGCCATGTGACCAGGTGGGAGTGGCTTGAACAATCATCATCGTTCAAGTGAACTGTTAAGTCCTCGACTTACAACCTCACTAGTGTTGCTCTCCGGGGTGACAATTTGCTTTGCGTTTCCCTGCTCTCCTTCCTGGGTCGCCCTCCCCGTCTCAGACTGGGTAGCTGGGCGAACGGGTGTTGCCAGAAGCACAAATGCTGCCAGCACTGCTTCCAACCATGGCTTCTGCTTGCACCTCCGGCGGGAGGTGGTCGCATGAGGCTGGAGGGGAGCCAGGCAGGAGAGAGGGAAGCTCGTCCGAGGCCAGGAAGGAGGAAAGAGGAAAAAAGCAAGGAGCGCAGACACAGCAGCAGCAGCAGAGATAAAAAGGAGAGCCATGCTGAGACCAGTAATCCAGGAAGTGACAGCTGCCGATCAGCTGGAGCTTGCGCACGCATCTTCATTTCTGCCAGTGGAACTGTGTTCCACCCCATGCTGCCTGCTGCCCACCCCTGCTCGTGCGCCCTACAAAATGGCTCTGCATGCCACCTGTGACACACATGCCATAGGTTTGCCATCACGGGGGCACATCCTTCCTACAAAACCACAGAGGACCTGATCAAGAAAAAGTTAACATGACAGTCAAGCTGGAGTAATAGAGATTCTACAGGTAGAACTACAATTAGGATTGGGATTTTGGTTGCTAAGCAATGCGAAATTTAAGCAAGTCATTGTCTTGCTGGACCTGTCTTTGTGACCATTTTTACTGCAGTCAATAAGTGAACCACTGGTTGTTAAGAGCTGCAGCCAAGACAATCGTCCAATAAAAGAGACCAGAGGCTGGGCCAGTAAAGTATCTTGAGAAAGCATCTCAGTTATGTGCCTCCTTAGCTCTGGGTAAGATGGATGGATGGATGGATGGATGGATGGATGGCAGGGAAAGGAAGATAAAAGAAGAGGGGAGGGGAGGAGAGGAGGAAGGAAAGAAAAGTAAAGAAATAAGAGGGAAGAGGAGGAGAGGAGAGGAGGAAGGAAAGGGAAAGGAAAGGAAGATAAAAGAAGAGGGCAAGGGAGGAGAGGAGGAAGGAAAGGGAAGGAAAAGAAAGGAAAGGAAGAAAAAAGAAGAGGGAAGGGGAGGAGAGGAGAGGAGGAAAGAAGGAAGGAAGGAAGGAAGTATATGGAGATATTCAGTCATCCACATCATGATTGTCCCACAAGTCCTGGCAACTGGACTTTCTTGGGTTTTTTCTTTGAAAATGTTTCACTTCTCATCCAGGATGTTTCTTCAGTTCTTACTGGAAGGATTTATATTCTTTGTAGTCATTCGGTCATTAGACCCAACACCAGATGCCTGCAAAGAATATAAATGCAGTACTCCCTTAATTTGCTCTCTTCTATCAAAGGGTCAGCAATTCCAGTAGGTTTCCTGAGTCAGGAAAAACCTGGACTCTGGAGGGGAAACATCCCCACTTTGGCTTTCCAGCCCTCACCCATCTATTATTATTTTTAAACAGAATAGCATCTTCTCTTCCTCAACATCTTTTTTGATATGGTGGTGACCAGAATTGGATGCAGTATTCCAAGTGGTCTGACTAGTGTAGTATAAAACAGTACTATTACTTCACACCAGGAATGAAATGCTAATGGTTCAGGTGTACTGGTACTGGCGGCAGCATGAAAAGGCAAGAAAAACGAAATGTATGTGGTATCTTGCTCAACCGTAAGTGATCCCTCGATTTTCGCGATCTCGTTCTTCGCGAAACGCTATATCGCGATTTTTCCCACCTGATGACGTCACTCTCTTCCTTCCTTTCTCATCTTTCTTTCTCTCTCTCTTTCTCTATCTTGCTTCTTCCTCTCTCACACTCTCTTCCTCCCTCTCTCATCTCTTTCTTTCCTTCTCTCTCTTTCTCTATCTCTCCCCCTCTTGCTGGCGGGCGGCGGGCGGGCGGGCGAGCGGGGGCATCAGCGAGGAAGACCCAAGGAAGGTTCCTTCGGCCGCCCAGCAGCTGATCTGCTCGGCAGCGCAGCGAGGAGCCGAATCGGGGTTTCCCCTTTGCGTGGGCGGCGGGGAAACCCCGATCTTCGTCTGCTCGCTGCTGCTGCGCTGCCGAGCAGATCAGCTGCTGGGCGGCCGCAGCAGCAGCGAGCAGATGAAGATCGGGGTTTCCCCGCCGCCCATGCAAAGGGGAAACCCCGATTCGGCTCCTCGCTGCGCTGCCGAGCAGATCAGCTGCTGGGCGGCCGAAGGAACCTTCCCTGGGTCTTCCCCGCCGCCCACGCAAACTCCACCATCTGCGCATGCGCGGCCATGAAAAAAAGGGGCGCGCATGCGCAGATGGTGTTTTTACTTCCGCAACCCTACATCGCGAAAAATCGATTATCGCGAGGGGTCTTGGAACGGAACCCTCGCGATAATCGAGGGATCACTGTGAGAGGGGTTTTGGAGTCCTAGTGGACAACCATTTAAATAGGAGCCAGCCTTGTGCAGCAGCTGCCAAAAAAGCCAACACAGTTCTAGGCTACATTAACAGAGGGATAGAATCAAGATCATGTGAAGTGTTAATACCACTTTATAAGGCCTTGGTAAGGCCACACTTGGAATACTGCATTCAGTTTTGGTCGCCACAAAGTAAAAAGGATGTGGAGACTCTAGAAAGAGTGCAGAGAAGAGCAACAAAGAGGATTAGGGGACTGGAGGCTAAAACATACGAAGAAAGTTTACAGGAAGGACATGATAGCAGTGTTCCAATATCTCAGGGGCTTCCACAAAGAAGAGGGAGTCAAGCTATTCCCCAAAGCACCTGAAGGCAGGACAAGAAGCAATGGGTGGAAACTAAAGAAGGAGAGAAGCAACTTAGAACTAAGGAGACATTTCCTGACAGTTAGAATAATTAATGCATGGAACAACTTGCCTCCAGAAGCTATGAATGCTCGAACACTGGAAGTTTTTACGAAGATGTTGGATAGCCATTTGTCTGAAGTGGTGTAGGGTTTCCTGCCAAGGCAGAGGGTTGGCTAGAAGACCTCTAAGATCCGCTGTTATGCTGCAGCTAAACTATTATGTTTAGCTGCAGCACTGTGGTGGCTCCATTTGTCCAAATGGATGGGTATTTCCGTGCCTGAATAAATTCTTCCCTCGACCCCACTCCCAGCATCACATTGGAAATTTTATTTATTTATTTTGTCCAATACACAATAATACACAATGAAAGTTATAGAGCAGGGGTCCCCAACCACCGGGCCGCGGACCAGTACCGGGCCGCGGGGCATGTTGCACCGGTCCGTGGAGTCAGCAGCTGCCGGCCCTCATGCCGCCACCCCCTCCCTCCAGCGCTTCGCCTCCCGCCGGGCAAGAAGCCTCGGGAGGCAGGTTCTGCCGGCCACAGGACGATGGATGGGACAGAGGGGCGGGAAGGACCGAGAGGCTCAAGCCTCTTTTGGCTTCTGCCGCGGGGCGCTTTTGTGTTTTTGGCTGGGGGGAGGCAGGAGGGCCAGCCTGACCCCCTCTCTCCAGCGCTTAGCTCCCACTGGGCAAGAGGGCTTGGGAGGCAGGTTCTGCCGGCCACAGGACGATGGCAGGAAAGAGGGGCGGGGAGGACCAGCACCCCCATGCTTAATCCCGCCCCCAACCACGCCCCTTTCCGCCCCCACTGGGCCATAGAAAAATTGTCTTGCTGAAACTGGTCCCTGGTGGAAAAAACGTTGGGGACCACTGTTATAGAGGATATAGTAGAAAAGAAATACGAGATATAGGAGAGACTATAGGACAGGGGACGGAAGGCACTCTAGTGCGCTTATGTACGCCCCTTACTGATCTCATAGGAATCTGGAGAGGTCAACCGTGGATAGTCTAAGGGTAAAATGTTGGGGGTTAGGGGATGATACTATGGAGTCCGGTAATGAGTTCCACGCTTCAACAACCCGATTACTAAAATCATATTTTTTACAGTCAAGTTTGGAGCGGTTAATGTTAAGCTTGAATCTGTTGTGTGCTCTTGTGTTGTTGTGGTTGAAGCTGAAGTAGTCTTTGACAGACAGGACATTGCAACATATGATCTTGTGGGCAATATTTAGATCATGTTTAAAGCATCGTAGTTCTAAGCTTTCAAGACCCAGGATTATAAGTCCAGTTTCGTAGGGTATTCTGTTTTGAGTGGAGGAGGGATGTACCAAGAGAGGGAGATTTTATTCTATTTATTTATTTGCTTGCTTGTTTGTTTGTTTGTCAAACATGTATAGGATAGTATTTGTATTTGTATTTATTAGATTTGTATGCCGCCCCTCTCCGAAGACTCGGGGCGGCTAACAACAATATAAAAAGACAATGTAAACAAATCTAATATTAAAAAACAATCTAAAAAAACCCAATTTAAAGAACCACTCATACATACAAGCATACCATGTATAAATTCTATAAGCCTAGAGGGAAGGGAAATTTCAATTCCCCCATGCCTGATGACAGAGGTGGGTTTTAAGGAGCTTGCGAAAGGCAAGGAGGGTGGGGGCAACTCTGATATCTGAGGGGAGCTGGTTCCAGAGGGTCGGGGCCGCCACAGAGAAGGCTCTTCTCCTGGGTCCCGCCAAACGAAATTGCTTAGTCAACGGGACCCGGAGAAGGCCAACTCTGTGGGACCTAACCGGTCGCTGGGATTCGTGCGGCGAATCGAAGGCGGTCCCAGAGATATTCTGGTAGTAGTTTGTATAAACATCACATAAGTAAAAAGTAATGATAAAAGGAGGAAAAGAGAGCAAATAGCTTGATTGGAAACTAAAACATACAAAGAGACGTTGCAAGAGCAGGCATGGTAGTCTAGCAAAGAGAAAGACCAGGGGAGACAGGATAGCATCTTCCAATACTTGAGGGGCTGCCACAGAGAGCAGTGGGTCAGGCTGTTTACCAAAGCACCAGAAAGCCAGACAAGGAACAATGGATGGAAGCTGACCAAAGAGAGATTTAACCTGGAAACAAGGAGGAACTTTCTAACGGTGAGAGCAATCAACCAATGGAACGGCTTGCTGGAGGAGGTTGTGAGCGCTCCAAAACTTGAGACTTTCAAGAAGAGATTGGACTATCATTTGTCTGGGGTGGTGTAGGGTTCCTGCTCGAGCAGGGGGTTGAACTAGATGACCTACAAGGCCTCTTCTAACTCTAATAAATAAATAAATAAAAAAGAGAACTATAGGACAGGGACCGTAGGCACAGTGGTGCACTTATGCACACCCCTTACAAGGTCTCTTAGAAACGGGGAGAGGTTGACTGTAGACAGTCTACGGTTAAAGTTTTTGGGGTTTGGGGAAGATAAATAAAGTTTTTGGGGTTTGGGGAAGATAAATAAAGTTTTTGGGGTTTGGGGAAGATAAATAAAGTTTTTGGGGTTTGGGATGGAGGGAGGGGAGTGATATGACATAAAGGGGAAAGCAGGCAGGTAATTAAAGCATAAAGGGGGCAAATTAAGGTATTGGTTTATGTTTTATCCAATAGAAATGTATCACCATGTATATTTTGTTAAGAGTTCATGTGTATCTATGGATGTATTGTGTAGAAAAACAATAATAACTTTTTTTTTTTAAAGGAAACACACCAAGAAAAGGATAGAAAAGCAGAAAGCATCGAGGGAGGAAACAAGGGAGAGAGAAGATAGTAAATCGAACAACAGAAATTCTGGCTCCTCTTCCCTGTCTCCCGGGGAATTTTTTTTCATTTAAATTATTGCATTTAATACTCTGCACATCCGGTGAGGTTTCTGCCTAACAGAACGATTGTTTTGATTTAAGTTTGAGGGTTTTTTTTTGTTTTTTGGCCGAAGCAGATAGCCTTTTCTGCCAAAGAGAAAACATTTATTCTTCTTCCCACCCACCCACCCTCTCTCCTCTCCAAACTCCCCTGTTTGCAGTTCTCCCACCCACCCCATTCTTGTTTTTCCCCTGCCCTCTGCCTCCCCCCATTAGCTGCAACCTCCCGCTCCACTTCCCACATCCCCCTCATTCCGGAGTTGGTGTTTGGGATGCGGCCAAAATTACAGGGCTGTAGAAAAACATTTTGAAAAAACAAAAGCAAAAGAAAAAAAAATCCCCATTAAAAACCCACAACCTGTGCCAGCTGAAAGACAAGCAAGAGAAAGAAAACTTAAGGTGGCCACGTCAGAATTGAATGTTTTTCCCTTGAAAGTTTAGCTGTGCTTTCTTTCACGATGGGAAAATGATGCATGGTGTACATATAATCACAGCAATGTCATTTATCCCTCTCCTCCTCTTTCTTGGTCTTTCTCTTATTTATTTATTTATTTATTTATTTACTTATTTATTTGTTTGTTTGTTTGTTTGTTTGTTTATTTATTTATTTATTCTTTGTCCAATATACAATACATATGGAATGAAATAGACATTAAGTAGTATATATATCAACAGACTCAAGCTCAACCCGGATAAGACGGAGTGGCTGTCGGTTTTGCCTCCCAAGGACAATTCCATCTGTCCGTCCATTACCCTGGGGGGGGGAATCATTGACCCCCTCAGAGAGGGTCCGCAACTTGGGCGTCCTCCTCGATCCACAGCTCACATTAGAACAACATCTTTCAGCTGTGGCGAGGGGGGCGTTTGCCCAGGTTCGCCTGGTGCACCAGTTGCGGCCCTATCTGGACCGGGACTCATTGCTCACAGTCACTCATGCCCTCATCACCTCGAGGTTCGACTACTGTAATGCTCTCTACATGGGGCTACCTTTGAAAAGTGTTCGGAAACTTCAGATCGTGCAGAATGCAGCTGCGAGAGCAGTCATGGGCCTACCTAGGTATGCCCATGTTTCACCATCACTCCGCAGTCTGCATTGGCTGCCGATCAATTTCCGGTCACAATTCAAAGTGTTGGTTATGACCTTTAAAGCCCTTCATGGCATCGGACCAGAATATCTCCGAGACCGCCTCCTGTCGCACGAATCCCAGCGACCGATTAGGTCCCACAGAGTGGGCCTTCTCCGGGTCCCGTCAACTAAACAATGTCGGTTGGCGGGCCCCAGGGGAAGAGCCTTCTCTGTGGCGGCACCGGCCCTCTGGAACCAACTCCCCCCGGAGATTAGAACTGCCCCTACTCTTCCTGCCTTCCGTAAACTCCTTAAAACCCACCTTTGCCGTCAGGCATGGGGGAACTGAAACATCTCCCCCGGGGCACGTTTAATTTATGCATGGTATGTCTGTGTGTGTGTCTGTTAGCATATGGGGTTTTTAAATATTTAAATATTTTAAATTTGTCTGATTGCTTATGATTTGTTTCTACATGTTGTGAGCCGCCCCGAGTCTTCGGAGAGGGGCGGCATACAAATCTAAGTAATAAATAATAAAATAAATAAATATAGGCATAGTAAGTAAAAAAGAAGAGGAGTGGATAAGAGGGAGAGAATATATAGGATATATGAGAAAAGGAAAGACAATTGGACAGGGGACGTTAGGCACATCAGTGCACTTATGTACGCCCCTTACTGGCCTCTTAGGAACCTGGAGAGGTCAATCGTGGAGAGTCTAAGGGAGAAATGTTGGGGGTTGGGAGTAGACACTATAGAGTCCGGTAATGAGTTCCATGCGTCGACGACTGGATTGTTAAAGTCATATTTTTTACAGTCAAGTTTGGACCGGTTAATATTAAGTTTGAATCTGTTGCGTGCTCTTGTGTTGTTGCGGTTGAAGGTGAAGTACTCGTTGACCGGAAGGACATTGCAGCATATGATCTTGTGGGCAATACTTAAATCTCTTAAATAAATAAATAAAAGTATTTAAATACTTAAGTACTTAAATACTTCTTCTCCCTTCTCTCTTTTCTCCTTTTTCTCATCTCCTTCTTTGTCTCCCTGTCCCCCTCTCTTCTTCACCAATCCTCTTCCTCATTCTCCCCTCCATTTCTCTCTTCTTTTTTCCCCAATCATTTTCCTTTCCTTTTCTTCTTGTCTCTTTTCTCTTCTTCTTTCTCCAATCGCCTCTTTCTGTCTTTTTCCTCCTCTCCAATTATCATCTTCTTTCCCACTCGTCTCTTTTCTCCTTCTCCAATCTCATTCGCTTTCTCCTCCTTCTCTCTTCTTCTTTCCTCCTCCTCCTTCTTCCCCTCATCCTGGTCTCTTTTCTCCTTCTCTTTCTCCAGTCTCTCTTTCTGTGTCTTTCCTCCTCTCTTCCTCTCCAATCCTCCTCTGCTTTCTCCCCATCCTCTTTGTCTCTCTTCTCTTTCTCCAATCCTTTTTCTTCTCCATTCCTCCTTGTCTCTTTTTCTCTTTCTCCAATATTTTTCTGTGTATTTCCTCCTCCTCTTCCTCTCCATTCCTCCTCCTCTATCCTCCTCCTTGTTTCTTTTCTCCTTCTCTTTCTCCAATCGCTTTCTCCCCTCCCCCTTCTCTCTTCTTCCTCCCCAATCCTCTTCTTCCTTCTCCCCTCCTCCTTGTCTCTCTTCTCCTTCTCCTCCTTCTCTCCAGAGCCCTTCTCCTCCAGCCCTGATGACACTACCTAGTAGTTCAGTGATGGAAAATCTGTTATCTGCAAGAAACCAGAGGGCACCAAGGACTCCTCCTTTCAACTCGGGAGTACAAATATTCTCCTTTATTGATAGCTTGCTCTTTCCCACTATCCTACCCAGTGTTGGGTTCCTATCCGATAGGTAGGTAGGTAGGTAGGTAGATAGCTAGCTAGCTAGCTAGCTAGATAGATAGATAGATAGATAGATAGATAGATAGATAGATAGATAGATAGATAGATAGATAAAGAGTTGGCCTGCTCCAGGTCCTGTTGGCTAAGCAATGTCACCTGGCGGGATCTGGGGACAAAAATGCTGGCTCTGTTAAAAATGCTATTGCTAGCATGTTGTAAGCCACCCTGAGTCTAAGGAGAAGGGCGGCATAAAAATCAAATAAGTAAGTAAGTAAGTATCTATCTATCTATCTATCTATCTATCTATCTATCTATCTATCTATCTATCTATCTATCTATCTATCTATTAGATTTGTATGCCGCCCCTCTCCGCAGACTCAGAGCGGCTAACAGCAGTAAAAAAGACAAATATAACAAATCTAATATAAAAAGTAATTTTAAAACCCCCAATTTAAGAGACCAATCATACAAACAGACATACCATGCATAAATTGTATAGGCTTGGGGGGAAAGGAATATCTCAATTCCCCCATGCCTGACAACAGAGGTGGGTTTTAAGGAGCTTACGAAAGGCAAGGAGGGTGGGGGCAACCCTGATATCCGGGGGGGGAAGTTGGTTCCAGAGGGTTGGGGCCACCACAGAGAAGGCTCTTCCCCTGGGTCCCACCAAACGACATTGTTTAGTCGACAGGACTTGGTCACTGGGATTCGTGCGGAAACAAACAAACAAAGAAACAAACATCAAATAGATAGATAGATAGATAGATAGATAGATAGATAGATAGATAGATAGATAGATAGATAGATAGATAGATAGATAGATAGATGATAGATAGATAGAAAGATAGAAAGATAGAAAGATAGAAAGATAGAAAGATAGAAAGATAGAAAGATAGAAAGATAGAAAGATAGAAAGATAGAAAGATAGAAAGATAGAAAGATAGAAAGATAGAAAGATAGAAAGATAGAAAGATAGAAAGATAGAAAGATAGAAAGATAGAAAGATAGAAAGATAGAAAGATAGAAAGATAGAAAGATAGAAAGATAGAAAGATAGAAAGATGATGCTATTGCTATTGATGCCAGTTTGGTGGGGAAAGGGTCCCCTTTCCTCCATTGGCACCATTGCTAAGGGCTGATCAATTTTCCACCACAGGAGCCAAATAAAGCTTGGCTATTTGCACCCGCGAAGAGGGTGGGATGGAATGTTGGGAGGGTTGTTGGCTTGAGGTTCTTCTGGCTCGAAGAAGGCATCGTCCCATCCAAAGGGGCCTGGAGGATTGCCTGAATCCAGCCATGCCAAGTAGGCAGAGAACAAGTGGGATGATGATGATAATGATGATGATGATGATGATGATGACTTTTCCTGGCTGGGGAGGAAGGAAGGCAGAGAAATGGTCGTTTCAAATTCTCCACTGCATTTGTGGGCAGAGAAGAGATGGGAATGAAGTGAAGGGTTTTGAAAAACCACGGAGGTCCATCACCCTTGCTAAATAGCATCAGGGCAGAAACCAGTGGAGTTACCACCATGACGGTGTTGTTGGAAAAGAGGGAACTTCTGAAGTCCTGTGTGTCCTCTTATCACCGGCATTTTCTGGTGGAGACCTTGGTGATCTCGGAGCTTGGCTCTTTTCTTGCAGATGTTTCTGTCACTGCTATCAATGTGGTTGTTACCAAAGTTAATATCCTCCTTCTCCTCCTCCTCCTCCTCCTCCTCCTCATCATCATCATCTCTCTTCTCCTTCTTTTCCCTTCCTATTTATCTCTTTTCTCCTTTCTCTTCTCCTCCTCTCCTCTCCTCTTTTTTTCTACCAATCTTCTTCCTCATTCTCCCCTCCTTCTTCTCCTACTTGTCTCTCTTCTTTTTCCAATCCTTCTCTTCCTCCTCCTCTTCCCCCCTTCCTCCTCCTTTGTCATGTAAATTTTCTCCCCTTAGTTCATCAACAAATACTGGTCTATTTTCTTGATATCTTAAATTCTAGATGTGAACAGACTGGATTATTTTCTCCTTCTCCTTCTCCTTCTCCTTCTCCTTCCTTTCCCTCCCCTTTCCCTTCTCCTTCTTCTCTCCTCCTCCTTCTCCTCCTCTTCTTAGAAACATAGAAATATAGAAGATTGATGGCTGAAAAAGACCTCATGGTCCATCTAGTCTGCCCTTATACTATTTCCTGTATTTTATCTTAGGATGGATATATGTTTATCCCAGGCATGTTTAAATTCAGTTACTGTGGATTTATCTACCACGTCTGCTGGAAGTTTGTTCCAAGGATCTACTACTCTTTCAGCAAAATAATATTTTCTCATGTTGCTTTTGATCTTTCCCCCAACTAACTTCAGATTGTGTCCCCTTGTTCTTGTGTTCACTTTCCTATTAAAAACACTTCCCTCCTGAACCTTATTTAACCCTTTAATATATCTAAATGTTTCGATCATGTCCCCCCTTTTCCTTCTGTCCTCCAGACTATACAGATTGAGTTCATGAAGTCTTTCCTGATACGTTTTATGCTTAAGACCTTCCACCATTCTTTTAGCCCGTCTTTGGACCCGTTCAATTTGATCCATATCCTTTTGAAGGCGAGGTCTCCAGAACTGGACACAGTATTCCAAATGGGGACTCACCAGCGCTCTATAGAGTGGGATCACAATCTCCCTCTTTCTGCTTGTTATACCTCTAGCTATGCAGCCAAGCATCCTACTTGCTTTCCCTACTGCCTGACTGCACTGTTCACCCATTTTGAAATCACGACCCCTAAATCCTTCTCTTCTGAAGTTTTTGCTAGCACAGAACTGCCAGTACAATACTCAGCTTCTGCTCAGGCAATCTCACACTACTCACAACAGCCTACAAAACTTTTGCCAGACCCATCCTAGACTACTGCTCATCTGTCTGGAACCCATACCACATCTCATACCACCCTTGAAAACGTCCAAAGATATTTCACCAGAAGAGCTCTTCACTCCTCCACTCGGAACAGAATATCCTACGAAAATAGACTAACAATCCTGGGCCTAGAAAGCCTAGAACTACGGCGCCTAAAACACGATTTGGGTATTGCCCACAAGATCATATGCTGCAACGTCCTACCGGTCAATGACTACTTCAGCTTCAACCGCAACAACACAAGAGCACGCAACAGATCCAAACTTAATATGAACCACTCCAAATTTGAGTGTAAAAAATATGATTTCAACAATCGAGTATCGTGGAACTCATTACCGGAGTCAATTGTGTCAACCCCTAACCCCCAACATTTCTCCTTTAGACTCTCCACGATTGACCTCTCCAGGTTACTAAGAGGCCAGTAAGGGGCGTACATAAGTGCACTGGTGTGCCTTTCGTCCCCTGTCCAATTGTCTTTCCTTTCTTTCACCTTTCATATATATTGTCTTCCTTTCATATATCCTCTCCTCTAAGTTCACTTTTACCCTTATATATATTACCACATGTCTATTTTTCCTCCTATGTATCTGTGTATTGGACAAATGAATAAATGAAATGAATAAAAAGATTGAGGATTCCTTTTCCCCAAGTGCATTATTTTACATTTGGAAACATTAAGCTGCAGTTTCCATTGCTTTGACTCCTTCTCCGTCTCCCTTCCTCCTCCCTCCCCCCTCCCCCAAACCCCATTCCCTTCTAGCACTGATGAGGTTCCCTAGTTAGGTAAAGAAACATCTGTAAGAAAACCACCAAGTTTAGAGAGCACTAAGGACTCCTGAGTTCAACCCCAAGCTACAAATATTATTTTATTAGTTACATTTTCTTCCTTCTTGTCCTTCAAGGACAAGATTCCAAAGTTTGTTTTTCTCTACACAAACAAGACAATGGCAGAAGAGGTCAGCCTCCAGAATTTATCACCATGGTTTGCAAAGCCAGGTCAAGCCCTCCTGGACATGTTCAACAACACTCCGTCAGCCAAAGGAAACAGGGTACGAAATGGCAAATGCGTATAAAAACACAATGAGCTGCAAAGAAGCCCTAAAGCAAAATTAAACACACCATGTTTCTAATGGCCAGTTGTAATTGCCTGATAAGATTCCTCTTGAAACCAGTGATTAATACAGGGTTGAAGCTCTGCTATTTGCTATACTCAAAACACTAACTACGCACAGGAGTAAAGTTAGAGTTAAGTTAAGCTAAAGTTAAGAGTCTGTGGTGCTCTCTGAGTGTAGGTGTTTTCTCATAGATGTTTCATTACCCAACTAAATTACATTATCAGTGCTGGGGGAGAGAGGGGCTTGCTATATGTTTATATACAAGTATCTTGCCCTGCAGCTGTTGGTGGGAATACTCTTTATGATTCTTTGATTAGGTTATTATTTACTGATTGATTGTTTGTCTGAGTTGGTAGTTCACCCAACTCAGAAAGCACCGCAGGCTCTACAATTCAACCTTTGAGCTACAAATTTTCCTCTCCTTAAGATTTATATTAATATTGGTTGTTTCCTGATTGCTTATTTGCACCCTCTGACAATCACTAAGCATTATACCTCATGATTCTTGGCAAATGTATCATTTTCTTTTATATACACTGGGAGCATCTGCACCAATGGCAAATCCCTGGTGTGTCCAATCACACTTGGCCAATAAAGAATTCTATTCTATTCTATTCTATTCTACTCTACTCTACTCTACTCTACTCTACACTCTACACTCTGCTCTACATTCTATTCTATTCTACTCTACATTACACTACACTCTCCACTACACTCTACATTCTATTCTATTCTATTCTACTCTACACTCTACACTCTACACTCTACACTCTACACTCTACACTCTACTCTACTCTACACTCTACACTCTACACTCTACACTCTACACTCTACACTCTACACTCTGCTCTACATTCTATTCTATTCTACTCTACATTACACTACACTCTCCACTACACTCTACATTCTATTCTATTCTATTCTATTCTACTCTACACTCTACACTCTACTCTACTCTACATTCTATTCTATTCTACTCTATTCTACACTACACTACATTCTCCACTACACTCTACATTTTATTATATTCTATTCTACTCTACTCTACTCTACACTATCCCACTCTACAGTCCTACTCTCTATTCTATTCTACTCTACATTCTATTCTATTCTACTCTACACTCTACTCTGCTCTACTATATTCTACATTCTATTCTATTCTCTTCTCTACTCTACTCTACACTCTACACTCTACTCTACTCTACATTCTACATTCTACACTCTACACTCTACACTCTACACTCTACACTCTACACTCTACTCTACACTCTACACTCTACACTCTGCTCTACATTCTATTCTATTCTACTCTACATTACACTACACTCTCCACTACACTCTACATTCTATTCTATTCTATTCTACTCTACACTCTACACTCTACACTCTACTCTACTCTACATTCTATTCTATTCTACTCTATTCTACACTACACTACACTCTACATTTTATTATATTCTATTCTACTCTACTCTACTCTACACTATCCCACTCTACAGTCCTACTCTCTATTCTATTCTACTCTACATTCTATTCTATTCTACTCTACACTCTACTCTGCTCTACTATATTCTACATTCTATTCTATTCTCCTCTTCTCTACTCTACTCTACACTCTACACTCTACACTCTACACTCTACTCTCTACTCTCTACTCTACATTCTATTCTATTCTACTCTACTCTATTCTACACTACACTACATTCTCCACTATACTCTACATTTTATTCTACTCTACTCTACTCTATCCCACTCTACACTCCTACTCTCTATTCTATTCTATACATTCTATTCTATTCTACTCTACACTCTACGCTCTACTCTGCTCTATTATATTCTACATTCTATTCTATTCTACTCTACTCTACACTCTACTCTCTACTCTCTACTCTACATTCTATTCTATTCTACTCTACTCTATTCTACACTACACTACATTCTCCACTATACTCTACATTTTATTCTATTCTACTCTACTCTATCCCACTCTACACTCCTACTCTCTATTCTATTCTACTCTACATTCCATTCTATTCTACTCTACACTCTACACTCTACTTTGCTCTACTATATTCTACATTCTATTCTATTCTATTCTACTCTATTCTCCACTACACTCTCCACTCTCCACTCTACATTCTATTCCACTCCACTCCACTCCATTCCATTCCATTCTATTCTATTCTATTCCTACTAAAACATTTCCTAATATTCCAATTGCCTATATTCTTCACCAATATCTGTTGTGTGTGTATGTATTTGTGCGTGAAGAATTTCAAAATCATTTTAAAGTCACCGGAAGAGCAGGGCAAAGTTATAGCCTATTTTATTCTGTTTCTGAAGCTGGGATTTTAGAAAAAACAGATCTCTCTAACAAGAATCACAAGGTGGGACCGAGATTCACTCATGTATATCTGCAATATCCTTTCACCCGCTTCGCTCCTTCTAAAATGGCAAAGAATTTCGCATGCGCCATCCAATTTCTTGCAAAACCTGCCGCCAGAATCTCAAACCCACTGTAGAAAAACAGACACACAACCCACCCACCCCACCCGACAATCCTCTGAGAGGCGATTCTTTTCTCAACCCCTGGAAATAAAATCATGCCGGGCCGGAGAGAAAGAGAAAAAAAGCCAGGAATGTGTGGGGCAGATTCCCTAAGGAAGCCCATGTGTCTTCGCAGGGGTCCGGCCTTGCAAAGCCGCACAATGGGGCCTCTCAGGAGATGTTTCCCGCCATTTCTTCCCCTTTTCATCCCAGCCTTTCAACTTCTCCTCCTTCAAAGCCCCCCCTTGGAACCATCTTCCCCCCCCCACCTCCTTTTTTCTTTCAGGAGATAAAAGTCTGAATACGTGGGTCATAAAAGAAGAGGGTTGCCTCAAAAGCCTTGAATGCCCCCTCCTCCCTCCCACCCCACTGAAAAGCTTTTCTGGGAGAAAGGAATTTTCTGCAGTACATTCGGGGCCCAGTTTTCTCTCCGGCGTCCTTTTGTGGAGGGACACGTTGGGTGGTGGAGGAGACGGGGAACAGCTGGAGTGGGGGGGAGGCTAATCTGAAATAAAGCAAGGGGTTGAGGAAGGTGTCCCTGAGCTTGATAGGCAGAGTTGAGGGTCAGTTCGACTGTCAAGGTGCAAAGTCCTCGGCTTGCGAACGGAAATAAGCCCAGTGGAATTACTCAAAGAAACAATGCAATCATTTGTTTTTAAGGAAAGTTTGAAAACGAATAAAGTTTATTTTTTTAAAAAGTGAGTTTTGACTCCTCATTCTCTTTCTTTCTTTCTTTCTTTCTTTCTTTCTTTCTTTCTTCTTCTTCCTTCCTTTCCCGCTCCGAGTCCTCAGAGAGGGGCGGCATACAAATCTAATAAATTATTATTATTATTATTATTATTATTATTATTATTATTATTATTATTATTATTCCCTTCCTTCTTCCTTCCTTCTTTTCCCTTCTGCCTCCCTCCCTCTTTCTTCCTTCCTTCCTTCCGTCCTTCCTTTCTCCCTTTCCTTCTTCCTTTCTTCCTTTCTTTCTTTCCTTTCCTTCCTTCTTTTCCCGCTCTGAGTCCTCAGAGAGGGGCGGCATACAAATCTAATATAATAATAATAATAATAATAATAATAATAATAATAATAATAATCCCTTCCTCCTCCCTCCCTCTTTCTTTTTCTTTCTTTCTTTCTTTCCTCCCTCCCTCCCCTTCTTTCTTTCTTTCCTTCCTTCCTCCCTCCCTCCCCTTCTTTCTTTCTTTCTTTCTTTCCTTCCTCCCTCCCTCTTTCTATTTCTTTCTTTCCTTCCTTCCTCCCCCCTCCTCTTCTTTCTTTCTTTCCTCCCTCCCTTTCTTTCTTTCTTTTTTTCTGTTTTCATTATTGTCCAAGTGTGATTAGATACACAAGGAATTGTATCTTTGGTGCATATGCTCTCTGTGTACATAAAAAGACAGGATACATTCATCAAGAAGCATAAGAATAATATAATTGTAAAAATAATAATCTTACGACTCTCCTTGCCACAGGTCGTAAGGGAAATTCTCAATTCACTGCAATTCTCGAGTTAGAAACATGGTCGCTAAGTGAATTGGGCTTCTCCCTTGACTTTGCTGGTCATGAAGTCACAAGCATCTCAAGCGTCCCAACCCTGCTAATTCCCGCCTCCCTTGATAAATCATCATCATCATCATTGATATGGCCATACCAGGTGACAGTCGAATTGATGAAAAACAACAAGAAAAACTTAGCTGACATGAGGATCTTAAAATCGAACTACAATGACTGTGGCATAAGCCAGTACAGGTGGTCCCAGTTGTAATCGGCACATTGGGTGCTGTGCCAAAAGACCTCGGCGGACATTGGAAAACAATAAACGTTGAAAAAATCACGATTTGTCAGTTGCAAAAGGCCACCGTACTTGGATCTGGGCACATCATACGAAAATACATCACACAGTCCTAGATACTTGGGAAGTGTTCGCCTTGTGATATTGATACAAAATCCAGCATATCAATCTCAATTGCTGTGTATTACTGTTTTGTGGAAATAATAATAATAATAATAACAACAACAACAACAACAAAAACAACAACAACAGAGCTGGAGGGGACCTGGGAGGTTCTTCTACTCTAACCCGTGGTTAGGCAGGAAACCCTACACCACTTCAAACAAATGGTTACCCTACATTTTCTTCAAAACTTCCAGTGTTGGAGCATTCACAATTTCTGGAGGCGAGCTGTTCCACTGCTTAATTGTTCTCACTGTCAGGAAATTTCTCCTTAGTTCTAGGTTGCTTCTCTTCTTGTTTAGTTTCCACCCATTGCTTCTTGTTCTACCCTCAGGATCTTTGGAGAATAGCCTGACTCCCTCTTCTTTTGGGTAACCCCTGAGATATCGGAACACTGCTATCATGTCTCCCCTGGAAAGAATGTTTGTTTAGAGATTGTATAGAGAATGGTAGTTTGTTTAGAGATTGTATAAATGCAACCTTCGAACCAACGGCGCCAACGGACCAACACGGATGAGTTTCACGCTTTTGGAATAAACATTGCAAAATATCTCGTTGGCCTAGTTTGCCAGACCCCTTATTTATCCTCTTTTGGCATTCTTGGCCGGATCACCCCTCCCTCCCTGTCGAATTTGTGCATCTGTTAAGATTCCCCCAAACTTTCCCACTGATCATTGCATGGGGCCTCTGACAGCTGGGGAAGGCGGGATCGAGCTCTCAGCATAGTGACAAATTCCTGACATTTACTTTGCTGCTTTACAACTTCTGAGAAAAAGCCTGGAGATTTGCAAAGGGGAAGGGGTTGGCGCGGAAGGGGGAGAGAGGCTGGAATGAAACTTTGCTCTCTCATTAAGCCCAGGGCTTGCCTCCTCCCCACCCCCTCTGCTTCCAATCTGCTAATTGCTCCAATCTTGGGATGCTTTGCAAAACCCTTTCTACCACTTATTGCGAGTTTCCCCTTGTTTGGGGCCTCTAAGGCTTTTAATCACAAGTCCCAGCCTTTTTTTCTTCAGATGGGGGGGGGGCACGCTTGGGATTTGAATGGCAGGCGGGGGTCAACCTCTGAAAATCAGGGGGAGAGAGAGAGAGAACGGACAATGGAGGAAAGGAGGTCAGGATGACAACATTTGAATTTGGCCTTCGAATGTGAATTGCCCCTGGATTTCAAATCTGGAAAAGATGCTTTGCTTTTTTTTTTGCAATTTGCTTCTTTGGGGTCTTGTTGGTGGTTCCTTTGAGTGGAAGTTGAAAAGGTTCCTTGGTTTACTGTCAGGACTCAAATTTGCATCCTGGCCTTAAATTATAGTCATACAAACATAGAAACATAGAAGATTGACGGCAGAAAAAAACCTCATATCCATCTCGTCTGCCCTTATACTATTTCTTGTATTTTATCTTAGGATGGATATACAGTATGTGTCAGGCCCAAAGTAATATGGGCCTGACAGTATGTTAATCCCAGGCATGTTTAAATTCAGTTACTGTGGATTTACCAACCACGTCTGCTGGAGGTTTGTTCCAAGCATCTACTACTCTTTCAGTAAAGTAATATTTTCTCACATTACTTCTAATCTTTCCCCCAACTAACCTCAGATTGGGGCCCGTTGTTCTTGGGGTTCACTTTCCTATTAAAAACACTTCTCTCCTGAACCTTATTTAATCCTTGAACATATTTAAATGCTTCGGTCATGTCCCCCCTTTCCGTTCTGTCCTCCAGACTATACAGATTGAGTTCGTGAAGTCTTTCCTGATACATTTTATACTTAAGACCTTCCACCATTCTTGTAGCCCGTCTTTGGACCCGTTCAATTTTGTCAATATCTTTTTGTAGGTGAGGTCTCCAGAACTGAACACAGTATTCCAAATGTGGTCTCACCAGTGCTCTTTATAGTGGGATCACAATCTCCCTCTTCCTGCTTGTTATACCTCTAGTCAATAACTAGGCCATTTATTTATTTGTTTAGCCAATAAAGAATTCTGTTCTGTTCTATTCTATCTATAATTCTCCTTTGGTATTTTTTACAACTTGATTTATCATTCATATTCTGATTTTTATTTATTGCATTCCATGTAGGACAGCAAACCATTCCTTCCATCCTTCCCTCTTGGAATGTTTGTGTGTGTGTTTGCTTTTAATAATGGGGTTTTTAGTGTTTTTTAAATTATTAGATTTGTTTTTATATTGTTCTTGTTATTGTTGTGAGCCGTCCCGAGTCTACGGAGAGGGGCGGCATACAAATCTAATAAATAATAATAATAATAATAATAATAATAATAATAATAATAATGTATGCACAACCCCTGTTTTTTCCAGGGTTTCCTGATTGCTTTCCTCTTTCCCTCCTGCTTTTCCACCCGTTTCCCCTCCCTCCTTTTTTCCCACTAATTCCTTCTTTATTTATGGCCGCTTTATAGTTTTGTCTGATTTTCTGCTTGCTATTAGAGTAATTGACTGCACCTGCCAGCTAGATCTGTCTAATTGGAGAAGTCGCCATGGTTAAAGGATCGGGGTTTGCTGAGGCTCCAGATTGTTTATGTTAGCGTAACCTTCTGTCTTGGGCTCTTGAGGAGTTCCCAGCGTGGAGACGGCCCTGCTACCAGTTGCAAAACTTTAGGGTTTTGTGACTGTGATCATCCAACGTGCCTAACCTTGGTTATTGCATGGACCCACTTGGTATTTGCATAAGAATCATAAAGACGGTCTTCAAATACAGTAGTTCCTTTGGTTTTCAGCTGCTTTGAAACTCATCAAATTTGGTACTCGGTGCGTTTTGACTTAAACGTTTTGCCCCGGTACTCTTCGTTGGTTTGCTAATCAACACACAAGCTATTTTTTATTAATTTTTTTAATTTGATTTTATAAAATATGAACACACACACAACATACAACAAGTGCTCTGTGATTGGTGTCCATCACCAGACAAACATTCACACCCCACCACCAAATTGGGGGTGCTCCTTATATATACCATTTTAGCTCAAGAGCAAAATATCTGCTTACATATTATAAAGTGATTCCAATTTATTCCTTGTAGCTTGGTCTCGGATTCTACTAGCCATGTGACCGGGTGGGAGTGGCTTGAACGATCATCATTGTTCAAGTGAACTGTTGTGGCCTTACCAAAGCTTTATAAAGTGGTACTGACACTTGACATGAACCCGAGTCTTTGATTATGCAGCTTAGAACTGTGTTGGCTTTTTTGGAAGGTGCAACGCACTGCTGGCTCATATTTAAGTGATTGTCCACTAGGATTCTGGGCCTCATTTGGACCTCACTTTTCAGAGCCTCATTTTTCTACAATACAGTATATGCAGCTGGGCAATTGCCATATCCCACTCAGTGGATGGAAAGCAAGGCCATCAACCTCCAAACCATCTCAAAAGATCTCAACGTCTTGCTAAGACAACAGCTTTCCCTTGTGAGGCTGACAATGAATCAATCAGCACCTCTGTCCAAGGTCCTGAACAAACCTACCTGGCCAAAATATCAGGTTATCTTAACTAGTCTAAGTGTGAGTAAGTATTGCTGCTTTAAATTCAATTTCTGTGGTGTGACAGGTCACCATTGGAAGTGTTTGAGCTAGTTTGGTGTAAAGATTTGGTGCTGGCATAGGAACCATAAGTTCTAGTCCTGCTTTAAACTTGAAAGCCAACCGGATGACTTTGGGGCAATCACCAGGAGATTGTGAGTTCTAGTCCTGCCTTATGCATGAAAGCCACCTGGGTGACTTTGAGCCAATCACCAGGAGACCATGAGTTGAAATCCACCCTTCTTAAAGCTGTAAAGATTGGGAAACCCTGAAATTTAAGGTTGGATGACAAATTTCTCAGGATGTGGATGGATTGCATTGGAAACCTTTTTTTCCCAAGAGGGCAAGTAAAAAGCGCTTTATAAGTAAGTAAGTAAGTAAGTAAGTAAGTAAGTAAGTAAGTAAGTAAGTAAGTAAGTAAGTAAGCAAGCAAGCAAGCAAGCAAGCAAGCAAGCAAGCAAGCAAGCAAGCAAGCAAGCAAGCAAGCAAGCAAGCAAGCAAGCAAGCAAGCAAATAAGTAAATAAGTAAATAAGTGAATGAATGAACTAATGAATGAATGAATGAACGAACGAATGAACGAATGAATCTGAATTTAGAAACACCATTCTGTTGGAATGGAAGGACCAGACCTTTTTCTGGTTCCCAATTGATCACAACGTCTTTCCCAAGTGGGCTAACATTTCATCAACCCTGTGGAAAAACAGGATTCATAAATAGACTTCTATACAATTCCAATACAAAAAAAGACCACAGTGAAGAGATCCATATGTTCTTTGATATTGTGTGTGTGTGTGAGAGAGAGACAGAGTTAGAGACAGATATAGAAAGACAGAGACAGAAAGACAGAGAGAGAGAGAGAACAGAGAGAGACAGAAAGACAGACAGGGGGGGGAGAGAGAGAGAGACAGAAAGAGGGAAGCAGAAAGAGAGAAGAGGGGAGAGAGGGAGGCAGGGAGAGAGAGAGAGAAGAGAGAGAGATTAAAATAAAGTTGGCTTGCACTTCCTTTTTCCTTTGAGCATCTACAGATGCTCATGCCTGACTAAGAATCTTTTATTGCTATAACTGATGTCATTTTCTCATTGTGTGTGTGTGTATGAGAGAAAGAGAGAGAGAGAGAGAAAATGGACTGATTCCAAAAAGAAACCAAATATTTAGTTCCCACGCCTAAGCAAAGGAGAAAGAATGCAATACACATTTCAGTTTTGGCAATTCAGGAAGTCCTTGAATTAGGACTGAAATTGAGCCCACAACTATGGTCATAAATCATTAAGCAAGTCGCCATAGGACCATCCCTGGTTTAATTACCTTTCTTCTAACAGTCATTAAATGAGCACTGTGGTTGATAAGCGAGCACATTGTTTGTTACGGGAGGGTTTTTTGCCAGGGGGGGCGGGAAATATGTAAATGCTAGTTTGGGGCAAAAATCAGAACTTCAATAACCACGAATCTTTGGGGACGGTGCACTGTAGCTTCAAATGGGCATTAAGCAGCTGGTCATAAGTTGAGGGTCACCTGTGCCTCTGGTTCAACCAGTTTCGTCTTATATTCAGAGCACACGAAGACAATTACACAAAGGTAAAAACCAAAAGGATTTTCAATAGGTGAAAATATCTGTAACTTGGGGTCCAACGGCCGAGTTCTTGATGCTCTCCGAGCTTGGGAGCTTTCTTGCAGATGTTTCATTACCAAGCTAGGTAACCTCATCAAGTGATAGGGAGTGTGGGGATTTGCATTTTGTTTATACAGCAAAAAATAGCTCGGCCTGCCAGTATTTCTGCTTTCCTCCTCGGTGGTTCCTGGATAACAGTAAAGGACTTTCTATTTTATTTTATTTTATTTTATTTTATTAAATAAATTTTATTATATAAACATTAAAATAAGACAGTAGAATAGAATAGAATAGAATTTTTATTGGCCAAGTGTGATTGGACACACAAGGAATTTGTCTTGGTGCATATGCTCTCAACGTACATAAAATAAAATATACATTTGTCAAGAATCATGTGATACAACACTTAATGATTGTCATAGGGGTCAAATAAGCAATGAAGAAGCAATATTAATAAAAATCTTAGGATATACGCAACAAGTTACAGTCATACAGTAAACATGGGAGGAAATGGGTGATAGGAATGATGAGAAAAACTAGTAGAATAGAAGTGCAGATTTAGTAGAAAGTCTGACAGTTTTGAGGGAATTATTTGTTTAGTAGAGTGATGGCGTTCGGGAAAAAACTGTTCTTGTGTCTAGTTGTCTTGGTGTGCAGTACTCTGTAGCGACGTTTTGAGGGTAGGAGTTGAAACAATTTGTGTCCAGGATGCGAGGGGTCAGTAAATATTTTACCCGCCCTCTTTTTGACTCGTGTAGTATACAGGTCCTCAATGGAAGGCAGATTGGCAGCAATTGTTTTTTCTGCAGTTCTGATTCTCCTCTGAAGTCTGTGTCGGTCCTGTTGGGTTGCAGCACCAAACCAGACAGTTATAGAGGTGCAGATGACAGACTCAATGATTCCTCTGTAGAGGATCTATCTTTTTTTTGACATGCTTATTTGTTTAAATAATGTACTTAAGTCTTATAGAACGCTTGTCTTTGTGAAATTCTACGGCCTGTGACATCAGCGGTTGTTCTACGGTTGTTCTAAGGTTTTATATATAACCAAAGTCAGATTATTACCATATATCATGATCTTGTAAATATAGCTGAATCTAGGAACATAAAGTTTTTATTTACAGCTTTCATCTCTTCTTTTATCCACCTAAATATAAAATTTTCCCCAAATTTCATAATAACGTGATTCATCTTTATTTTTAAGCTCTGGTGTTAATTTATCCATCTCTGTGCAGTCATAAATTTTCTTATTCATTTCTCTCTCAGACGATGTTTCTTCTTTTTTCCAGTTTTGCGCTATGGCTATCCTGGTTGCCGTAATTATGTGTTAAATTAAGTAGTAATATTCCTTTTTTATTTTCAAAGGACTTTCTATTTTAACATGGGACAATGATTCTCATGCTGTAGCCCAGTGATGGCGAAGCTTTTTTTGCTCGGGGGCCAAAAGCGAGTGTACGTGTGCAAGAGCGTGCGGGCATGTGCCCACATCAATAATAATAATAATAATAATAATAATAATAATAATAATAATAATAATTTATTAGATTTGTATGCCGCCTCTCTCCGAAGACTCGGGGCAGCTCACAACAATAATAAACAGTAAACAAATCTAATATTTTTTTAAAAAAGAGATATCTAAAAGCCGATTATATAAAACCATACATAAAACTATATAAGCCTGGGGAAAATGTTTCAATTCCCCCATGCCTGGCAGTATAGGTGGGTCTTAAGCAATTTACGAAAGACAAGGAGGGTGCGGGCAGTTCTAATCTCTGGGGGGAGTTGATTCCAGAGGGCCGGGGCCGCCACAGAGAAGGCTCTTCCCCTGGGGCCCGCCAGACGACATTGTTTAGTCGACGGAACCCAGAGAAGACCAACTCTGTGGGACCTTATCGGCAGCTGGGATTCGTGCAGCAGAAGATGGTCCCGGAGGTATTCTGGTCTGATGCCATGTAGGGCTTTATAGGTCATTACCAACACTTTGAATTGTGACCGGAAACTGATCGGCAGCCAATGCAGGCCACGGAGCCAGTGCAAGCTTCCTTCCTTTCCTCTTCCTTTGTTCCTTTGTTCCTTTGTTTCCTCCCCTCCCTTTCCTTCCTCCCCGTCCCTTCCTTCCTCCAATGCTCTCCCTCCACGCATGAACTCACAGGGCCCCCCCCCCCGCTTACCCCCTCTGCTCTACACATGCGCGCAGGCATCACTAAAGCCTCTGAAAGCCTGTGGATGGTGAAAAATGGGCCCAACAGGAAACGAACTTCCAGTTGGCCCATTGGGCCTTTTTTTTGCCATCCACAGGCTCCGAGAGTTTTTCTGAAGCCTGGGGAGAGCAAAAACGGCTTTCCCCGTCCTCTGGAAGGCCAAAAATCAGCTGGCCAGCACACACATACACATTGGAGCTGACCTAGGGCAAAGCCTCATGTGTCCTCAGAGATGGCTCCATGTGCCACCTATGGCATGCGTGCCACAGGTTTGCCATCAAGGTCGTAGCCAGTGAGCCATTCAGAATCCACCAAGGGAAAAAGAAACAGAGAAACAGAGAAGATTGACAGCAGAAAAAGACTTCATGGTCCATCTAGTCTGCCCTTATACTATTTCTTGTATTTTATCTTAGGATGGATATATGTTTATCCCAGGCATGTTTCAACTCAGTTTCTGTGGATTTACTGGAAGAATTGTTTTGAATTCTGAATTGAATTCTGCTGGAAGTTTGTTCCAAACCTCTACTACTCTTTCAGTAAAATAATATTTTCTCACGTTACTTCTAAACTTTCCCCCAACTAACCTCAGATGGTGCCCCCTTGTTCTTGTGTTCGCTTTCCTATTAAAAACACTTCCCTCCTGAACCTTATTTAACCCTTTAACATATTTAAATGTTTTGATCATGTCCCCCCTTTCCCTTCTGTCCTCCAGACTCTACAGATGGAGTTCATTAAGTCTTTCCTGATCAGTTTTATGCTTAAGACTTTCCACCATTTTTGTAGCCCGTCTTTGGACCCGTTCAATTTTGTCAATATCTTTTTGTAGGTGAGGTCTCGAGAACTGAAAGTAAAAAAAATAAAATAAAACCTAATCCTGACTACTGCTTATGTACATGATGGGATGCCAGGTTATTTTTCCCTAAGCTGTTTCCTTGACTGATGTCCTGATGTGTGTGATGCAACATCCTTGGGATCGAAAGAGTGGCTCCTCGTGCTGTGAAGTCAACACAACAGCAATGCACGCTGTACATTTGGCAGGATGGGGGACTCCCAAAATAGATTGGTCGCTTTCATTTAATCTGGCATGCTTGAGAGAGACACTGAAATGTAATGGTTTGGTTATGCGGTGGCCCACAAGAATTTGGGATGACACATCGACTGAGTGCTTCAAGGAAAGGATTTGGGAGGTGTCATTTCCCCCCAAGGGGAGGACATTTTCAGGGTTTTATCTTCCCTCTCTTTTTTCCTTCCTTCTTTCCTTCCTTCCCTCTCTCCCCCTTCCTTCCTATGTACTTTCCCCTTCCCCTTTTTCTCCTTCCTCCTTCCTTTCCTCTTCCTTCCTTCCTCTGTTCCTCTGTTCCTTTCTTTCCTTCCCTCTTTCCCCTTCCTTCCTTCTTTCCCCCCTCTCCTTCCTTTCCTTCCTCCCTCCATTCCTTTCCCCTTCCATCCCTCCTTTCCTTTCCTCCTTCCCTTATCCCTTCCTTCCTTATTTTGTTCCTCTGTTCCCTTCCCCTCCTTTTCTCCTTCCCTTTCTCTTCCTTTCTTCCTCCCTCCCTCTGTTCCTTTCTTTTTCTCCCTTCCCTTCCTTCCTTCCTCTCCTTCCATTTCCTCCCTCCCTCCCTCAGTTCCTTTCCTTCTCTCCCTTTTCTTCCCCTTCCTCCCTTCCTTCTTTTCTCTTTCTCCTTTCTCCTGTCTCTTTCCTATTTCCATCCCCTCCTGAGATAGGTCCATGTCTTCCCTGCTGGAAAATGGCCAGTTGTCTGTTGGGTTGATGCTCAAGAGTGACAAAAAAAATGAGCCTTTGAGTTTCTCCTTCTTCCTCCTTGCCCGGAAGATGGATTTTCACCCTGGGGAGGGCCCCTATATCGGCCTATCTCTGCACACACACCCTCCTCCCCTTCTCCCTATGAATTCCCCTGTGCTGATGGCTGGGCATGCTTCCCTCCCTCCCATCTCTCGGCTGTCTCTCAAAATGACGCCACCTGTTGCGGCTGTCCGTGCTGTGTTACATTCAGATGCCAGGCTTAGTTTCCCTGGTCCTCGCCCACCCCCCACTCCCTCTCTGCTGCTACCACCAACTAATAAAAACAGGCTTGGGAAGGACGGCTGGGGCTGTGGGAAAATCCGAGGGTGTGGGAAGACGGTGAGGAAGTGGGGAATGGAGGGGAGGGGAGGGGAGGGGAAGGGAGGGAGGGAGTGATACATCTTCTGGTTAAATTGTGGTGAGGGAGAAAGCTGGCATTCCTCCTCATTTAGGAGGCTGAAGAAGACCCACCTACAATTAGAAGGGGTTGGGAAAGAGGTCTAAATGACCTTAGAACTACAGGACAAAGAAGAAATGGGATTTTATAAATCATGGGACTAATGGCACAACCAGTTGTGTTAAAAAAAGAGTGTGGAAACACAACATGAATTTCAAAACCTGAAAGACTCCTGCACGCCAACCATGCCACAAACTCGGAGCCGCTCCAAGTCTCCGGAGAGGGGCGGCACACAAATCTAATAAATTATTATTATTATTATGTCAATACAACACAGCAAACGAGATCACTATGCTGGATTTCGTATTTCATCACCAGTCGGGCGCTTCCCAAGCACCTAGGACTGCGTGATGTAGCGGCGAATTATGTTTGCCAATCCCAGTATTATTATTATTGTTGTTGTTGTTGTTGTTGTTGTTGTTATTGTTATTATTATTATTATTATTATTATTATTATTATTATTATAGACTCTCCGAGTCTACGGTATGGAGAGGGGCAGCATACAAATCTTAATAATAATAATAATAATAACAACAACAACAATAATAATAATAATAATAATAATAATAACAACAATAATAATAATAATTGTTGTTGTTATTATTGTTGTTATTATTATTATTATTAAATCCATAATTCTATTCTATTCTATTTACTCTAATTCTATTCTATTCTAATTATTTCTAATTTTATTCTGTTCTATTCTATTCTACTCTAATTCCAATTCCAATTCTAATTCTATTTCTTATTCTATTCTTCTTGGTTGCTCTTCTCTGCTCTCTTCCCAGAAACTCAGCATTTTATTCCAAGGGCGCAAACGGAGCTGCCACCTGAGCTTTTATTTCACACGCACATACATACCCACAACCTCATTGGATGCAGAGGATAAACCGGCAGAGAAGAAAATGTGGGCTAAAAAAATAAAATACAGAATAAAATAAAATAAGGCAATTTACATCTCTCCCACAAACCGGGCCTCTGGGAAGCAATTTCATCCACTACCTAAATCGCTTGTCATCGCTGCCTCTAATACAAGCAAATTCCATGGCTAATTATGTTTTATAAGCCCCCTTTCCCTTTCTTAGTCCCTGCGAGTTTATTTTTGGCAGCCACCCCAAGGATGGGGGAGTCCTTTCTCTCCCCACATTTTCCACTCTGCACATGATTCATTAGCCTCCCCCCACTTGCCCCCCTTCCAACTCCAGTTAAGGAATGCTGTATTTATTTCATAGTGGAAAATCCTTAATTTAATGCAATCCACAGAGATACAAACCCCCTCCCCCCAAAATTCAGAAAAATCCCCGTCTTTTCTCCCTTACGTATTCTCAGCGGGCCTCAGCAGGCCTTCCATTTCAAAGGTGAATTATTCAATTTTTTTAAAAACTCAGTTTCCTTTCAGATAAATTTATTTATTTATTTATTTATCTACCTACCTACCTACCTACCTACCTACCTACCTATCTATCTATCTATCTATCTATCTATCTATTAATCAGATTTGTATGCCGCCCCTCTCCGTAGACTCGGGGCGGCTAACAGCAATAATAATACAATGTAAACAAATCTAATATTTAAGTTAATTTAAAAAACCCCAATTTAAGAAACCAATCATACATACTGACATACCATGCATAAATTTTATAAGCCTAGGGGGAAGGGAAAGTCTCAATTCCCCCATGCCTGACGTCAGAGGTGGGTTTTAAGGAGCTTACGAAAGGCAAGGAAGGTGGGGGCAACTCTGATATCTGGGGGGAGTTGGTTCCAAAGGGTCAGGGCCACCACAGAGAAGGCTCTTCCCCTGGATCCCGCCAAACAACATTGTTTAGTTGACGGGACCCGAAGAAGGCCAACTCTGTGAGACCTAACTGGTCACTGGGATTCGTGCGGCAGAAGGTGGTCCCGGAGATATTCTGGTCCGGTGCCATGAAGGGCTTTATAGGTCATAACCAACACTTTGAATTGTGACCTGAAACTGATCGGCAACCAATGCAACTCAATCAGGGCGGATTCCTGATTCCACCCCTACTGGTGTGCTACGTGCGCAGTTTTACTTCTGCCGGCGTGCATGCACATCTCTGCAAGATTTTGCTTTTTGTGCATGCACAGAAAGCAAAATTTCACGAGGGGACATGCATGTATGTAAGATTTCAGTGATTTCTTTTGCTTCAGCGCATGCGGCTAAACAAAAAATCACCAAACCCTACGTGCGCGCATGCACAGAAGCAAAATCTCGCTGGGACGCACCCTTGCACTCACAGCCGAAATGAAGCTGTGGGCGCAGCTCAATTTTTGCTACCAATGTGCCGTCTTTATACGTACAGTGGTACCTCTACTTAAGAACTTAATTGGTTCCGTGACCAGGTTCTTGAGTAGAAAAGTTTGTAAGCAGAAGCAATTTTCCCCACAGGAATCAATGTAAAAGCAAATAATGCATGCAAACCCATTAGGAAAGAAATAAAAGCTCGGAATTTGGGTGGGAGGAGGAAGAGGAGGAGGATAGTCGCTGCTGAAAGACGAAGGTGAGGTGAGAGGAATAAAAAAAATCCAGAACTTTAAGGCTTTAAAAAAATGGCAGGAAACTGGCCGAGCCTTCGTGCTGCTCTCAAATTTCCTGGGAAATTTTTCCAGGCTTAGGTTCTTAAGTAGAAAATGGTTCTTAAGAAGAGGCAAAAAAATCTTTGGCTGCTGATTGGTTTCCGGACAAAGTTCAAAGTGTTGGTTATGACCTATAAAGCCCTACATGGCATTGGGCCAGATTACGTCCGGGACCGCCTTCTGCCACATGAATCCCAGTGACCAGTTAGGTCCCAGGTCCCGTCAACTAGACCAGTGTTTCCCAACCTTTTTTGAGCCGCGGCACATTATTCACATTTTCAAAATCCTGGGGAACATTGAGGGGGGCGGGGCCGCAAAAAAGTTTGGACAAAAAAAATCTCTCTTTCTCCCTTTCGCTCTATTTCTCTCTCCCTCCCTCTTTCTCTCCCTCCCTCTTTCTCTCTCTCTCCAACCCTTTCTTTCTCCCTTCCTTCATCTCTCTTTTGCTCTTTCTCTCTCCCTCCTTCCCCCCTCTTGCTGTCTTTCTTTCTTTCTTTCCTTTCTTTCTCTCTCTCATTCTGTCTCTCTTGCTATCTCTTTCTTTCTCTCTTCCTTCCTCTCTTTTGCTCTTTCTCTCTCCCTCCTTCCCCCCTCTTGCTGTCTCTTTCTTTCTTTCTTTCTCTTTCTCTCTTTCTTTCATTCTGTCTCTCTTGCTATCTCTTTCTTTCTCTCTTCCTTCCTCTCTCTTTGGCTCTCTTTCTCTCTCCCTCCTTCCCCCCTCTTGCTGTCTCTTTCTTTCCTTCTCTTTCTCTCTCTCTCTCATTCTGTCCCTCTTGCTATCTCTTTCTTTCTCTCTTCCTTCCTTCCTCTCTCTTTGGCTCTCTTTCTCTCTCCCTCCTTCCCCCCTCTTGCTGTCTCTTTCTTTCTTTTTCTTTCTCTCTCTCTCTCATTCTGTCTCTCTTGCTATCTCTTTCTCTCTCATCCTTTCTTTCTCTCTCTTGTTCTCTCTCTTCCTTCTCTGCGGAGGCCGGCAAAGCTTTTCCGGGTAGGCTGGCTGGGGGATAGGGCGCGCGCGCGCACGCATCCCCGACGTTCCAAAGAACCTTCTCCGACCTCCGCTGTGAGCAGGTTTTCTCCGAGCGCTCGCCTGAGGAGCTGGAGAAAGGGGCAGATTGAGCGGGCGGGCGGGCGGGCGTCAGCGGCGAGAAGCCAGGGGCGCGAGGGGAACGGAGGCACTGGGGGGTGGGGGCAGCCGCGGCGCCGGCCTCCGCACTTTCATCGCTCCCTACCCCAAACTCCAACGCCCAGCTCCTTGCGCGGCACTGGAAAAGGGTGCTGCATTGCCGGCTTCTACCTGGTGCTGCCAGGGAATCTCCAGCTGGGCAGGGCTCTCCTTAAGCTCTCCTTTTTCCCTAGGAGCTTGGCGGCACACCTGGCTGTGTCTCGCGGCACACTAGTGTGCCGCGGCACACCGGTTGGGAAACGCTGAACTAGACAATGTCGTTTGGTGGGGCCTAAAGGAAGAGCCTTCTCTAGGTTAAAAAATCAAGAAGAATCAGAATTTTATGATGTTTGGCAAAAGGTATATATCTGGTGGGATACAAAGAAACAGAGATAACCTTATTTTTACACTATTTTAAATATATTTGTACCTGGTAGTTATATTGTACTAGATAAACTCCTTTTTTCTTCTTGTACTATTTCTCTTTTTTTTTTTTCTTCATAGTTCATTTTAAGTTGTAATCATTAAATTTCTATATATGTTTTAGACGTGTTTTTACCTATTATCTTATAATTGATATTTCTAAGTATTTTATAAACAATGATAAAGTTTTTTTTCTTTCTTATTACAAATATAAAGATGACTTCTACTTTGAGAGGAGCGATTGTTGCTCCACTAAATGTTACATGCAATGTATGTTTTGTTTGTCTTTGCAATTTAATTAAAAAAATTTTTTTTTTAAAAGGAAGAGCCTTCTCTGTGGGGGCCCCAGCCCTCTGGAATCAGCTCCCCCCAGATATTCATACTGCCTCCACCCTCCTCACCTTTTGTAAGAGTCTTAAGACCTATCTGCGCCACCAGGCTTGGGGCCATTAAACCATAGTCCGCAGCCAACTAGTGTAGTAAGTCTCTCTGTGTGAATGAGAATGAATGATTTTAAAAGTTATTAGGGCTTTTAAAGTTTTTTAGCTACATTAATTGAATTTTTTAGATATGTTTATTGTTTTGATAGGCTGTGATCCACCCCAGTTGTTGGAGAATACCTAGTAGGCAGATTTTCCCCCTATCCCCCCCCAAAAAAACCCCTAAGGTGCATCTCTTTTAAAAAAAATATATTTTATTGGTTTTGCATATAAGGTTACATAAAACAAACATAAAACAGTGCACACTGCATGTGTCCATCACCCGACTGACAATAACCATCACCACCACCACCAATTGCGGGGGTTTCAGATATTTACTAGATTATTAATTTTTTATTTATTTATTCATTTGTCCAATACACAAATACATAGGAAGAAAAATAGACATGTGATAATATAAAAGAGGGTGAAAGTGAACTTAGAGGGGAGGATATGTGAAAGGAAGAGAATATATAAGATAGGTGAAGGAAAGGAAAGATAATTGGACAGGGGACGAAAGGCACACCAGTGCACTTACTGACCTCTTAGGAACCTGGAGAGGTCAATCGTGGAGAGACTAAGGGAGAAGTGTTGGGGGTTAGGGGTTGACACAATTGAGTCCGGTAATGAGTTCCACGCTTCGATAACTCGATTGTTGAAATCATATTTTTTACAGTCAAGTTTGGCGCGGTTCATATTAAGTTTGAATCTGTTGCGTGCTCTTGTGTTGTTGCGGTTGAAGCTGAAGTAGTCATTGACCGGTAGGACGTTGCATTTGTTTACTATTCAAAGAGTGATTGGAGTTTATTTTTCACATTTTCGTCGCAAATTCTGCTCAACATATAATCTTTCACCTTATTCCATCGTACCATGCATCTCATACTCTGAAAAATACAGTGATAGAAAATGAATAACATGTATTTTAAAACAAAAATAACCTCTCACGACACAACTTGTGTCTATCTAATGTGAACTGTCTGGAAGACCACTTTGCTTGAACGTTCAGAAAAATCAAGATTTCCCCTAGAGATATGCACACTCCTGACTGGTAGACATAGTTCCCTCTAAGCCAGTGTTTCCCAACCTTGGCAACGTGAAGATATCTGGACTTCAACTTCCAGAATTCCCCAGCCAGCATTCACTGGCAGGGGAATTCTGGGAGTTGAAGTCCAAATATCTTCAAGTTGCCAAGGTTGGGAAACACTGCTAAGCTGAGCAGTGAGCAATCGCTCACTTAAAAATCATCATCAACTCAGAGTTTTCCAAACCTGCCCAGAAGCCGAGAGGGAAAGAGTGAGAGGGAAGGAGAAAGAGAGGAAGAGAGAGAAACAGATAGAAAAAAGAGAGGAAGGAAAAGAGAAAGAAAAAGAATGGGAGTAAGGAAGAGAGAAAGAAAATCAAAATCTAGTTTGAAACTAGCTCAACTATTTAAGTGGCATTTTGATATTGATAGAGTTGCCCTATTATGAGCTCACTGTTATAGACACACAGTACAGTATTTTATTTTGAAATTCTCTGAGGCAAAACAGGGTGGGTTTTTTATTTGTTTGTTTGTTTGTTTGTTTTTTCTGTGCCGCCCAGTCCCAAAGGGACTGCCGCTCAGACACTATACTTTTCCGCCCACCCCCCAAAAAAATTAGAGGGAACACTGCTGGTAGAACCAAGTTTATTGCTTTGGCAAGTTTGGCTGGGAACATTTTTTTTTTAAATTAACAATGCAAACTATAAAATTAGCAGTGCCCCCTTCAAATCCTCGCTGTACAGGCCAAGCGTGTCATTCAGTGACTGGTATATGACCCTGCGATTCCTATTAGTTGCATATGCCTGATACAAACCAGACTTTCCACCGCATGAATGTGCGTAGGTGGGAAAACTCATGTGTGATGCTCCCTTTTCCGGAAAGCTAAAATCTTCTCACTGGAACGAAAATTGTGGTTTGCATTTAATCCCTTCCTTTAAAAAAAAAAAAACACTTTTTCTGACAAGAGCCGTGGTTCCAACCTCACACAGCCAGCTGTTCTGCGTAGCCTCTTGGAGGCCGGACAGCCCTGGGGCGAGGATAAAAAAAGTCGGGGTGATGATGGAAAAGAGAAATGTATGAAAGTGAACCGGGGGGGGGGGGGGTGTAGACCGAGTCCACATTGCCTCCCTTAGAACATCTGTTGGGTTTCTCTAATGCAGGGACTCTTGGACTCAGCAACAATAACATTGCGTGGATTCAGTTCAGTTCAATCCTGAGCTATAAATATTTCCCCCAACTAACCTCAGATTGTGTCCCCTTGTTCTTGTGTTCACTTTCCTATTGAAAACACTTCCCTCCTGAACCTTATTTAACCCTTTAATGTATTTAAATGTTTCGATCATGTCCCCCCTTTCCCTTCTGTCCTCCAGACTAATAAGGACCCAAGCCATCATTTTGAGTTATAGACTTTGGCCTGCCACAAGTAGGATAGTACTGTGGGAATTGGGGAGGGCTGGTTGCATGAGGGGAAAATACTAGCCACAGCAAATTCTTCCCAAAGATTCAAGGTCATCTTTTGTTCAGCACTAGCCGGAAATAAAGGGATGTTGAGAGAGACCAGAGTGGTCTAGGTGATGAACTTGTGGGTGTGGGGACGGGGGATGAACCCTAACCTGGTGCAGAACTGTAGGAAACGTTTTTTTAAAAAAATATTTTTATTAAATGTTTATTACAACAAACAAACAAACAAAAAATCTTAAAGAAAAAGTGCCCACCACTAATAAACCCCACCACCATTTAGGGGGTTAAATTATTTACAATAAATTTCAATTTCTTCCTTAGCTCCGGTTTACATTTCTTTACATACAAAAAGTGATTGGAATTTATTTTTCACATTGTCGTCATAAATTCTACTTAAGATATAATTTTTCACCTTATTCCATCGTGCCATCAGCTTCTCCAATTTATTTTCATCAAAGTTATTTAATCTTATTTCCATAATTTCGAAGTGGATGTGGTCCACCATGTACCAGTACCAATTCTGGATTGTCCATTTATTACTATCCTTCCACCCTAATACCACTACTGCTTGAGCGCTTTCCAAAGCTGCTGTTTTGATTTCTTTAAATTCTCGTAATTCCCCATGTTTAACTAGTGTTGCTAATTCTTTCGTGATTATCCAATTAATGTTTAGCATATTGTTAATTTCATTCTGTACTTCCTTCCAAAATTTTTGAACTTCAACACATTCCCAGAGCATATGCATAAACTGTAGGAAAAGTTAGTATCAGATTGACTAAGTTCATAACCAACATGGCTCTGTTAATAAATTGGAATTTGGAAGAACGACAAGGTTTGGACTCTGATTTATTTCTCGGATGTTAATTGGGACACGGACAAATAATGGATGGAAATTGAACGAGGATAAATTGAACCTAGAAATAAGGAGAATTTTTCTGATGGATTGGTCTCACCAAGCTTTAGAAGTTGTGGGCAGTTCATCACTGGAGGTTTTCAAGAAGAGACTGGACTGCCATCTGTCAGAAATGGTGTAAAGCTTCCTGCTTGGGTGGGGAGATTGGACTAGAATTCAGGGATAGGCAAACTTGACTCTTCTATGACTTGTGGACTTCAACTCCCAGAATTCCTGCACTAGCATGATTGGCTCAGGAATTCTGGGAGTTGAAGTCCACATGTCATAGAAGAGCCAACTTTGCCTACTCCTGGACTAGATGATGTACAAGGTCATCCTTTGTTCAGCGCCAGCTGGAAGTACAGGGGAGGATTGTGGACCTTGAGAGAACTGGAGTGGACCATGTGATGAACTTGTGGGTGTGGGGATGAGGGATGATGCTTAACCTGGGTGGAGAACTGTAGGAAAAACTACTATCTGGATGAGTATAGTTCGTAACCAACATGACTCTGTTAATAAATTGGAACTTGGAAGAATACCAAGGTTTGGACTCTGATTTATTTCTCGGATATTATTTTGAATGCTGAAACCCGCAGCCTCCTCTTCTCCTTCTTCTTCCTCCTCCTCCTTTCTTTCTCTTTCCCATTCCCCAGGGTTAGCAGCCCACATGCTCGGATGCAGCTGTTTTATTTTTTTAGCCCTCTGTGTATACGCACAGCCTTCTGGGCATGCGCAGAGGGTGAAAAAATGTGCTCTTCTGAACTGGTAGGGCAGGTAACTATATTTCACCACTGATCAGAGGTCTCCAATCTCGGCAACTTGCTGGCTGAGGAATTCTGGGAGTTGAAGTCCACACAACGTTGCCAAGGTTGGAGACCCCTTGGGCCCCTTCCAACTCTGTTAAAACAGAGCAGAGCAGTGTTTCCCAATCTTCGCAACTTGAAGATATCTGGACTTCAACTCCCAGAATTCCCCAGCCAGCATTCGCTGGCTGGGGAATTCTGGGAGTTGAAGTCCAAATATCTTCAAGTTGCCAAGGTTGGGAAACACTGGAGGAGAGAGACAGAGGGAGGGAGGGAGATGAAATTAATGTACATCACACTCTTGGCATCAGGCATTTGGGCCATGTGGTATATATCCTTGGGTCAGAGGAAAGAAAAACATCCATCCGGCCAATACATGGTGTGAAATCTGCTATTTAACCTCCTTGAATCAACTGTCCTTCATCCCATGCTATGCAAATAAACACAAGGGGTCCAAGGTCAGCAGCCAGAATATAAACAGCATCCCAGGAGGTGGAATTTCTGTGTGGAAAAAGCAACTTCACCTCAACTCTTAGGCGGACCAAGTATTGATCTATCTATCTATCTATCTATCTATCTATCTATCTATCTATCTATCTATCTATCTATCTATCTATCTATTTTGTCCAATACAAATTGAAAGTTAAGGAGAATAAAAACGTGTAGTAGTAAATATCAGGGAAGGGATAGAAGAAGAGATATGAGAATAGAATACATCAATGAAGAGTAGAGGAAGGATATATGGATGGGAGAAAAGATATATAAAATATAGGAGAGACAATTGGACAGGGGAGGGAAGGCACACTAGTGCACTTATGCTCGCCCCTTACTGACCTCTAAGGAATCTGGAGAAGTCAACCATGGAAAGGATGATGGAAGGTCGATCTTTCTGAACTTGGCGCTCTTGCCTGATCTTAGCCACGCAGTCAGACAAATATTGGATTCTTACTGCTTCTGTTGACCCAAGCAGTTCGGGGGGAAAATGGCCCGTGTGATTAATTCCAATTTTCCCCTATACAGGTAGCCCTCAACTTACAACAGTTCATTTAGTAACCATTCAAAGTTACAATGGCACTGAAAAAAGTGACTTATGACCGCTTTTAACACTTAACGACCACTGTATTACACACACGAAAATAGACTAACAATCCTGGGTCTAGAAAGCTTAGAACTACGGCGCCTAAAACACGATTTAAGTATTGCCCACAAGATCATATACTGCAACGTCCTACCGGTCAATGACTACTTCAGCTTCAACCGCAACAACACAAGAGCACGCAACAGATTCAAACTTAATATTAACCGCTCCAAGCTTGACTGTAAAAAATATGACTTTAGCAATCGAGTTGTCGAAGCGTGGAACTCATTACCGTACTCAATAGTGTCAACCCCTAACCCAACATTTCTCCCTTAGACTATCCACGATTGACCTCTCCAGGTTCCTAAGAGGTCAGTAAGGGGCGTACATAAGTGCACTAATGTGCCTTCCATCCCCTGTCCAATTGTCTCTCCTTTATCCCATATATCTTTTCCTCCTTCTTATATCTTCTCCTCTATTTTTATATCTTTTCTTCTATCCTTTTCTTTATATATATTACTACATGTCTATTCACTTCAATTCAATATGTATTGTGTATAGGACAAAATAAATAAATGAATGAATGAATGAATAAATAAAAGAATAAATAAATAAATAAATATATCATATATATTTTCTTCCTTTCATATATCTTCTCCTCTATTTTTACATATCTTTATATATATTACTTCATGTCTATTCTCTTCCATATGTATTGTGTATTGGACAAATGAATAAATAAAAATAAATAAATAAATGAACACACACACACACCATGCTACATGGTCAACATTCAGGTGCAATTATTAGGAGCTTGTGAATTCAATCTTAGGTAGAGGCAAATGTAGGGTCTCCGGCTTGGGCGTGGGGTTAGACTAGATGACCTGCAAGGTCCCTTCCAACTCTGTTAAACCTATTTGTCCGATGGTTCATGCTGAGAATGGCCAGGCTGTTTTAGAGTATTGCAAATGATAGTTAATAACGTTATATAATAGTTTTGATGACAGTACAGTAATAGGAATGGTATAGGTATATCCTACTTAAGCGAGGGGCTGGACTAGAAGACCTCTCTAAAGGCCCCTCCCAGTTCTATTCTGATGTGTTGCACCAGCGAGCGTGCAACCCTGCACCGAGCAGCACAACTTTCCACCGGCTTAATAATCCGACGTGCAATCGTTCCTTTTGGAAAAGACCTCGGAACGGAACTTCAACTCTCTCGCTCGACACGGAGCGTCCGACTGACGCACCGCTCCCCCACCACCCAGGACGAGCCACGTGGTTTCCGAGGAAGTGCCTTTCCCGGAGGTGAGGGGGCTTGAGCGAAGAAGCCCCTGGGAGGGGTCTCGTCGTGGGAGGGAGGCGGGAGGAGAGAGAGAGGCTTGAATTGGATTTGCATTTTAAAAAAGAAGTAAGAAAGCGAGAAGGAGCAAGACCAGGCGGGGGTTTTTGAGTGTCAATCTGCAGTAGAATAGAATAACAACAGTTGGAAGGGACCTTGAGGTCTTCTAGTCCAACCCCGTTAGGAGGAAACCCTACACCACTTCAGACAGATGGTTATCCAACATCTGCTTAAAAACTTCCAGTGTTGGAGCATTCACAACTTCTGGAGGCAAGCTGTTCCACTGATTAATTGTTCTAACTGTCAGGACATTTCTCCTTAGTTCTAAGTTGCTTCTCTCCTTGATTAGTTTCCACCCATTGCTTCCTGTCTTCGCCTCAGGTGCTTTGGAGAAGAGCTTGACTCCCTCTTCTTTGTGGCAGCCCCTGAGATATTGGAATACTGCTATCATGTCTCCCCTAGTCCTTCTTTTCTTCAAACTAGACATACCCAATTTGAGCAACTGTTCTTCATATGTTTTAGCCTCCAGTCCCCTAATCATCTTTGTTGCTCTTCTCCCCTTAAAAACCTCCAGTGTTGGAGCATTCACAACTTCTGGAGGCAAGCTGTTCCACTAGTTAATTGTTCTCATGGTCAGGAAATTTCTCAGTTCTAGGTTACTTCTCTCCTTGTTTAGTTTCCCCCCATTGCTTCATGTCCTGCCCTCAGGTGCTTTGGAGAATAGCTTGACTCCCTCTTCTTTGTGGCAACCTCTGAGATATTGGAACATTGTCTCCCCTAGTCCTTCTTTTCATCAAACTAGACATACCCAGTTCCTGCAACCGTTTTTTATATACAGTGATCCCCCGGGTATTGCGCTCCCGATCATTGCGAAAGGGCTATATGGCGATTTTTGAACCCGGAAGTAAAAACACCATCTGCGCATGCGCACCCTTTTTTTCTATGGGCACGCATGCGTAGATGGCGCCGGGCAGATCAGCTGCTGGGCGGCTTCCCTGGGTCTTCCCCCTCTTGCTGGCGGGAGGGCGAAGCCCCCCCAGCACCCGCTCGCCCGCCGTTCACCCGGCCACCCGCCGTTCGCCGCTCGCCCGCCCTTCGCCCGGCCACCCGCCATTCGCCCGCCGTTCGCCCGGCCACCCGCCGTTCGCTCGCTGCTCGCCCGGCCACCCGGGTTCGTTTGGCTTCGGGACATGCCGGCGGCGACGTTTTAAAACAGCCGCGCGGTTTACCAACTGAGTCCCGAAGTCAAAGGCGAACGTGGGCGTGGGCGGCGGGGAAACCCCAATCTTCGGCTCCTCGCTGCTGGGAAGTAAAAACACCATCTGCGCATGCGCAGATGGTGTTTTTACTTCCGCAGCGCTACTTCGCGAAAACCCGCTCGTTGCGGGGGGTCCTGGAACGGAACCCTCGCAATGATCGGGGGATCACTGTATTTTAGTCTCCAGTCCCCAAGCTTTTTCTCTTAGTGTGGTTAGAAATCTATTTCTTGTCCCTAGCTGGGATGTGCACTCTTCCCATGCCCTGGAGCAACCTTCTCTCTCTGCAAGTCCTTGACTTGCAACAGTGCATTTAGTAATCATTTTAAAAAGTGACTTAGGACCATTGGGGGGGGGGGAAGTGACTGATGACAATTTGAAAATGGAAAAAAGTGACATGACCGTTTTTGCACACTTACAGCCGTCGTAGCATCCCTGAGGACATGTGATCATATTTCAGACACTTGGCAACTGGTTCATATTTATGACAATTGCAATGTCCTGGGATGACGGGATCAACTTTTGAGATCTTCCAACAAGCAAAATCGAAGGGGTGAGCCAGATTCACTTAAGAAGTGAAGTGATTCACTGAACAACTGGGGCAAGGAAGGTCATAAAATGGGGCAAAATCCACTTAACGTCTCACTTAATGATAAATTATGGGCTCAATTGCGGTCGTAAGTCGAGAACCACCCCTATTTCATTTCTAGACCAGTGTTTTCCAACCTTGGCAACTTGAAGATATCTGGACTTCAACTCCCAAAATTCCCCAGCCAGCATTCGCTGGCTGGGGAATTCTGGGAGTTGAAGTCCAGATATCTTCAAGTTGCCAAGGTTGGAAAACACTGGTCTAGACCATCCGTCTTGTAATTATGCTGAGTACAAGGTGGCATGCTCAGTGCTGGGTGGAGAATTGCGTGCATTCTTGCCATTTATTTATTTATTTGAGTTGGAAGGGACCATGTAGATCAGTGGTTCTCAACCTGGGGGTCGGGACCCCTTTGGGGATCAATAGACCGTTTCACAGGGGTCGCCTAAGACCATGGGAAAAGACAAATTTTTCATGGTGTTAGGAACTAAAGCTTCTATTCTGGCACCTTGGAATATATGTTTACAATCTGACCAATCATGTGTTTACAGTGGGGTCATCCCTCTGACCTTCCTGCCAATCAGCTTAAAGATCTGTAGGGAGAATTGGCGCTAGACTTATGGTTGGGGGTCACCACAACATGAGGAACAGCATTAAGGGGTCATGGCATTAGAAAGGTTGAGAACCACTGATGTAGATCATTTAATCCAACCCCAGTCAAACAGGAGTCCCTACAAATTTCAGACAAATGGAAGTCCAATCTCCTCTTGAAATTCTCAAGCATTGGAGTTCTTGCAGGCAAGCTGTTCCACAGGTTGATCGCTCTCATCATCAGAACGTTCCTCCTTATTTCCAAGTTGAATCTCTCTTTGGTCAGCTTCCATCCATTATAACTTGTCTGGCCTTTTAGTGCCTTGGAAAACAACCTGACACACACACTCACCCTCTGTGGCAGTATTGGGACACTTCTATCATGTCTCCCCTGGTCCTTCTCTTCGCCAGACTGACCATGCTCACTTCCTACAAACGCTTTTCATGATATTGCTCTCCCCTATGGCAAACAGCCCTGCAAAACATTTGCCAGACCCATCCTTGAATACAGTTCATCTGTCTGGAACCCATACCACATCTCGGACATCAACACCCTAGAAAACGTCCAAAGATACTTCACCAGAAGAGCCCTTCACTCCTCCACTCGAAACAGAATGCCCGACGAAAGCAGACTATCAATCCTAGGCCTAGAAAGCTTAGAACTACGACGCCTAAAACATGATCTAAGTATTGCCCACAAAATCATATGCTGCAAAGTCCTGCCTGTCAGCGACTACTTCAGCTTCAACTGCAACAACACAAGAGCACGTAACAAATTCCAACTTAATATTAATCGCTCCAAGCTTGACTGTAAAAAATATGACTTTAGCAATCGAGTTGTCGAAGCGTGGAACTCATTACCTGACTCAGTAGTGTCAACCCCTAACCCCCAACATTTCTCCCTTAGACTATCCACGATTGACCTCTCCAGGTTCCTAAGAGGTCAGTAAGGGGCGTACATAAGTGAACCAGTGTGCCTTTTGTCCTCTGTCCAATTGTCTCCCCTTATCCCATATATCCTATATCTTTTCTCCCTTTCATATATCTTCTCCTCTATTTTCATATCTTTTCTTTATATGTAAATACTTCATGTCTATTCTCCTTAATATGTATTGTGTATTGGACAAAATAAATAAATAAAATAAAATAAAGTAGGATGGGCTGATACAGGTTTTAAAGTGAGGTTCAGGGCTGTTTGTTGTAGTAATTTATACTGGGGCAGGATGAACAATGCAGCAAAGGTATTGTTTTCTTAACAATCTGCTTTTTGGTGGGTTCTGATTAAATATCCAAAAATATTGATTTGCAAAAGAAAATGTGTTTGATGTAGTGGCTACGCAAAATCTTCGAATGTGTTTGTGGGATCCCTGGGAATTTAAGATTTGAGAAGATTTATTAATCCAACCCCATATGGAAAAGTGGCCTTTAGGAAAACGAAAATTACCATTTTAACATCTACCGAACTAGCGCTAAACCCGATTGAATTAAAATGGAATTAATTTACAGAAAAGATGGATCCAGAAGATGTTGAAGAGGTGGCCGCTGAATTGAAAGGCAAGAAAATAGATGGCTGGGACGTTTTGCAAATTGCAGCTGGCACTGGCTTGACGGTTTATGTCGTGTGGGCAGGAATTCTTATGCCCGGTTTTCGCAAAGTACCCTTAAAACTGCAGGTAAACCAAGTAACCGAATAAGGCTTTTAAAGAGGAGAATGGCATTGAGTTGTGCAGGCCAGGGAGAAAATGGGGAGTGGAGACATTTCGTTTTCTTCCCCCACATCCTCGACTTTCAAATGTCAAGCACTGGAGAGGATTTTTGAAGTCTAAATTTTTAAGATAGAGCATTCCAGGTATTGACTGCTCTGTTGCTGAAGTTGTATTTCTGCAGTCGAGTTTGGAGCGGTTTACCTTGAGTTTGCATCTATTCTTTGCCTGTGTATTATTACGATTGAAGCTGAAGTAATCATGGACATGTAGAATGCAGTCGCAGACAATGTTGTGTACTAAGCTTAGGTCAGACCATAGGTGGCTTAGTTCTAGGTCAGTGAGGGTGAACCTTTTTTCCCTTGGGTGCTGAAAGAGCATTTATTTATTTATTTATTTATTTATTTATTTATTTATTTATTTATTTATTTATTTATTTATTTATTATTTAGATTTGTATGCCGCCCCTCTCCGCAGACTCGGGGCATACACTTACACGAGTGCCCACACCCATCATTCAATGCCTGGAGAGGGCGAAAACAGTTTCCCCTGCCCCCTGGAGGCCCTCTGGAGGCTGGAAATGGCCTATTTCCTAACTTCTGGTGGGCCCACAAGGCTTGTGTTTCACCTTCCCCAGGCTCCAAAGGCTTCCCTAGAGCCAGGGGAGGGTAAAAACGCCCTCCCCCACCCCCTGGAGGCTCTCTGGGAGCCCAAAACACCCTCACTGAGCTTCAACTGGCTGGCACATACATGCACGTTGGAGCTGAACTAGGGCAACGGCTCACGTACCAGTAGATATGTCTCTTAGTGCCATAGGTTCGCCATCACTGTTTTAGGTTGTCCAGGTCCAACATTTCAATCCTGGTGGCCTAAGGTATTCTGTTGCGAGTGGAGGAATGGAGAACTCCTCGTGAAATATCTCTGGACTCGCTCAATTGTATTAATGTCCGATATACAGCGATCCCTCATTTTTCACGGGGGATGCGTTCCAAGACCACCCGTGAAAAACGAATTTCCGTGAAGTAGAGGAAAGATATTTTTAATGAGTATTTGGACTTTTAACACCCACCCTTGTGTATGTATTTTATCTATTGGGTTTTTTTTTTAAGACTTTGTAATGTAAAACTGTTATTTTAGATTTTAATTATTAGATTTGTTACCATGTATTGTTTTTATCACTGTTGTGAGCTGCCCCGAGACTACGGAGAGGGGCGGCATACAAATCTAATTAATAATAATAATAATAATAATAATAATAATAATAATAATAATAATACAGTCATTCTATAATGTTTCTCAGCTGGAACTACATGTGATAGCCTACCAGTTTCTTTAATAGAGTACAGTGGTACTGTAGAAGAATTGTTAATGGATTTAAAAATTTTAATGGATTTAAGGCCCCCTTGAAAACCCATGAAGTAGCGAATCCGTAAAAGATGAATCGCAAAGTAGTGAGCTGTCAACCATTGATCTGGAGAATCTCCATAGACCTTTACTCCAGGGTAGAATACCGGTTTCTCTTTTGTCCTTCAGGTCCCCTATGTCCCAGCAAGTGCTAAACAAATTGAGAACGTGATGCAGTTACTCAAAGGCCGTTCTGGGAAGATCGTAGATCTGGGCTCCGGGGACGGCAGAATTGTAAGACAATCTCGTTGCAATGCAATGAAGTAAGGGAGATTTGTTGAAATAGAGAAGTAAATAGTATGATTATTATCTTTATTATTATAGAATTGATATCAATGCAATGGATGCTGTTGTAAACATTACAATTACTGTCTTTCAAACTATTAATACCCAGACAATACACTGTTGAATTGAAAATGAAACTTTGATATGTTAAAAAATAAAATGCTTTATGCAAAAGAAAGGAAGGAAGCAAGCAAGGGAGAGAGAGAACGAGAGAGAAAGAAAGTTGGAAAGTAATCTTTCTTTATTCGTTTATTTAAACTGTGGTTTTGTGCCATTTTAAAAACTTTTCCTGTTGTAATTTGTTATTTTAAAGTTTAATATTTTTTTCTTTTAAAATAGCTCCTTTTACTTAAAATCAGATGTAGTTTGGGAAGATTCATTTTGTTCTATTGCTTGTTATCCTCCTTCATATTGTATTGTATTATATTGTATTTTTATATTTAATATTTATTTTGCCACAGAAATGGCATGTTTCAGAGCTGGGCGTAGTATTTCAATTATATTGGGTTTTTCTTCTTCTTCTGTGGCTTGGTTCTGTTGCTATATCAAGAGTTGTGTAATCTTTTGGGATCCTAAAATTCTCTCAAACTCTGTTAAAAATGGAAAGAGAACACCATTCAATTTTGACTTCTGGAGATTTTCAGTTAAAAATTAACTTGGAGATGGAGATGTTTCTCTCTCCCGGAATCCTAAGAGAGTCAGTCAGAATAAAACCAGATTAAGATGGATTGTTTGATCTTCTGGAAAGCAGCCCCCTTAGCTTCTGAGGTAAACAAATCCAGGAAATAAACAAACCTGGTTTATATTTACAGGTCCTGGAAGCTTACAAACAAGGTTTCAGGCCAGCTGTTGGCTATGAACTCAATCCATGGCTGTTGCGGCTTTCCAACTACCGTGCATGGAAAGCTGGGTGTTACGGAAAGGTTTCTTACTACAAAGAAGACCTTTGGAAGGTGAGGAAACCCCCCCCGAAACTACCCCAGCCCCAATGTACGTACTGTTCCCACCCTACTGGCCTTCCAAAAAGCCTTGAAGACCTGGCTCTGCCAGCAAGCCTGGGTCCATGAGAGTCCCAGCCAAATCATGGTTCGATTAGTATGTGTGAGTGTATGATTGCATTGATTAGTTTAAGGCAGTGGTGGTGAACCTATGGCATGGGTGCCACTGGTGGCACGCAGAGCCATATCTGCTGGCACAGCTAACATTACCCTAGCTCAGCTCCAACATGCATGTGCATGCCAATCAGTTGATTTTCATCTTACATGGAGGCTATGGGAGGGCATTTTCGGCTTACAGGGGGTCTCTGGGGGATTAGGGGAGGGCATTTTTGACCTTCCAGGCTCCAGAGAAGCCTCTAGAGCAGGGGTGGGCAATTAATTTTGCCATGGGGCTGCATGAGAAATTGGGATGGTTTTAGAGGGCCGGATTAATATAATTAACTCATTTCTACCCAATACTGTATATTATTGGGTAGAACTGAGTTAATTATATTATAGTTATAAATTATAATTATATATTATAATTATAAATTATATTATATTATTATATATTATTATATATTATATTATATATAATTATATATTATAATTATATTATAATTATAAATTAATTGCCCATCCCTTCCTTCCTTCCTTCCATCCTTCCTTCCTTCCTTCCTTCCTTCCTTCCTTCCTTCCTTCCTTCCTTCTTTGTTACCTCCATTTCTCCTTCCTTCCTTCCTTTTCCAGATGGAGATAAGCTTCTGTCTCTCTGATTTTCTCTGCCTTTTATTTCTGCTTTTCCGCAGTTCTTTACTTCTCTTTCAAAATATTCCTTTCTGGTGCCTCTCTTCAACTGACCTACATTGTCAGTTGAGAAAGCATAGTGGAGGCTTTGCCTGAAAGTAGCTTTGGATTCCTTTTCTTCCTCCTCCTCCCTTTCCCCCCCTGAGAGGTGGGGTGGGGGGATTGCTTTAAATTTCCTGGAAAGGCCAATGAAACCAATGAACAATTTAAAAATGAGCATTTATTGGACTTTTGCAAAAGGGCAGGGAAAGAAAATTTCTCCTTCCTTCTTCCCTCCCTCCATTTCTCCTTCCTTCCTCCCTCCATTTCTCCTTCCTTCCTTCCTTCCCTCCTTTCTTCCTTCCCTCCCTCCTTCCTTCCTTCCTTCTCTCCTTCCTTCCTCCCTCCCTCCATTTCTCCTTCCTTCCTCCCTTCCTCCCTCCCTCCCATTTCTCCTTCCTTCCTTCCCTCCTTTCTTCCCTCCCTCCTTCCTTCCTTCCTTCTCTCCTTCCTTCCTCCCTCCCTCCATTTCTCCTTCCTTCCTCCCTTCCTCCCTCCCTCCATTTCTCCTTCCTTCCTTCCTTATTTCCTTCCTTCCTTCCTTCCAACCTCTGCGGGCCGGTCACAGACAGACAAAATACTGCTCAGAATAGAAGTCTCCATAATACAATAAGGGAAAACTTTTGTTGATTAGATCATTTCAGAGGAATGAAAACATCTATTTACGTATCTCTGTTTATACACATTTCAAAATGATCAATTTAAATGTGTTTAAATTCATTGAGAATTTCTTTCGTTCAACCAGAATAAATAAAAATCCAGAAACAACGCCACAAAACTTATGGGATACGGCCAAGGCCTATATTCGGGGTCTGACAATTTCTTATACTGCTAAAAAAAAATAATAAAGAGAAAAAGAAAAAAACAAACGTACCCTCATTGTCTTATAGATGAGAGGTCATGCTTTCAGCACATGACAACAAAAAAATTGACCCTATGTATCTACTGTGCATGTGTATGTGCATAGTTTTCACCACTAGTCTAGCATGATCAATCACTGTAATGATTCGATTGTGCTACATTTGTGGTGGTTTGTATTGGCGTCTGCTTCTTGAAGGAATTACACTTGGCTGCGTTCAAACTCCCGAAGTCCTCTTTTGCAGATCGAAATCTCTTGGTTTCCACAACCCTCTGAGCCAAAGCCAAGCCAATATTATTTATGGCTTGTGAGTGAAATTTGAGCACCCACCCACTGAGTTGGCTCAAGAATATATATTTTTTTTCCCTTTTCGCTCCAGACCTTTTTAAATACAAAAATGCCCTAAACACTATATGAAAGTCAACTTTTTTCTCTAATTTTTTTTTGTCTTTTGGGTTTTTTTTAAGGTGAACTTATCCGATTGTCGGAATGTAACCGTATTCCTGGCACCTAGTGTGGTATGTATAACACACACACCCTCCAAAACTATATCCATGCAGTTGGGGGGGGGGGGGGTAGTGCAGATGAATTCTCTCCTGTTTGTGGCAACCGTAAATGTTATTATTATTATCCAGTCAACGAAGCAGTGGAAGTGATGTGCCGGTGTCTGGAGGCTGTTGGGGCCTGGATGGGTGTCAACAGACTCAAACTCAACCTGGATAAGATGGAGTGGCTGTGGGTTTTGCCTCCCAAGGACAATCCCATCTGTCCGTCCATCACCCTGGGGGGGGGGGAATTATTGACCCCCTCGGAGAGGGTCCGCAACTTGGGCGTCCTCCTCGATCCACAGCTCACATTAGAGAACCATCTTTCAGCTGTGACGAGGGGGGCATTTGCCCAGGTTCACCTGGTGCACCAGTTGCGGCCCTATCTGGACCGGGACTCATTGCTCACAGTCACTCATGCCCTCATCACCTCGAGGTTCGACTACTGTAATGCTCTCTAAATGGGGCTACCTTTGAAAAGTGTTCGGAAACTTCAGATCATGCAGAATGCAGCTGCGAGAGCAGTCATGGGCTTACCTAGGTATGCCCATGTTTCACCAACACTCCGCAGTCTGCATTGGCTGCCGATCAATTTCCGGTCACAATTCAAAGTGTTGGTTATGACCTTTAAAGCTCTTCATGGCAGTGGACCAGAATATCTCCGAGACCGCCTTCTGCCGCACGAATCCCAGCGACCGATTAGGTCCCACAGAGTGGGCCTTCTCCGGGTCCCGTCAACTAAACAATGCCGGTTGGCGGGCCCCAGGGGAAGAGCCTTCTCTGTGGCGGCCCCGACTCTCTGGAACCAACTTCCCCCAGAGATTAGAACTGCCCCTACCCTCCTTGCCTTTCGTAAGCTCCTTAAAACCCACCTTTGTCGTCAGGCATGGGGGAACTGAATCACCTCCCCCGGGCATGTACAATTTATGCATGGTATGTTTGTGTGTATGTCTGCTTAGTAAATGGGTTTTTTTAAATATTTTAAATTATATTTAGATTTGTCATGAATTGTTATATCCTGCTGTGAGCCGCCCCGAGTCTGCGGCGAGGGGCGGCATACAAATCTAAATAATAAAATAAATAAATAAATAAATTATTGTCACTGGTCAATTTGGGAAGGGGGGGGGATTCCGAAATGGGAATTACCTAGTTGGGTAATGAAACATCTGTAAGATAACAGCCAAGCTCAGAAAGTACCGAGGACTCACAGCTCAACCCTAGGAGCTACAAATATTCTCTTTTGTTGAGCTATCTTTATTCCGTATTGACTAATAGATCCTTCAGGAGGACATCTTCTTTAAATGCTCATATCAAATGACCTAAGTGCCAATGCCCACAGCAACAACATCGCCAAAAAGGCTTCAAGAGTTGTTAATTCAAAGTGTTGGTTATGACCTATAAACCCCTTCATGGCATCGGACCGGAATATCTCCGGGACCACCTTCTGCCGCACAAATACTAGCGACTAGTTAGGTCCCACAGAGTGGGCCTTCTCCGGGTCCCGTCGACTAAACAATGTCATTTGGCGGGACCCAGGGGAAGAGCCTTCTCTGTGGCAGCCCCAACCCCCTGGAACCAACTTCCCCCAGAGATCAAAATTGCCCCCACCCTCCTCGCCTTTCGTACGCTCCTTAAAACCCACCTCTGTCGTCAGGAATGGGGGAATTGAGATATTCCCTTCCCCCTAGGCCTATACAATTTATGCATGGTATGTTTGTGTGTATGTTTGGTTTTTAAATAAGGGTCTTTTAATTATTTTAAATATTAGATTTGCTTTATTGTGTTCATTACTGTTGTTAGCCGCCCCGAGTCTACGGAGAGGGGCAGCATACAAATTTAATGAATGAATGAATGAATGAATGAATGAATGAATGAATGAATGAATGAATAACTAACTAACTAACTAACTAACCTAATCCTATCTAGCTTCTGCTCCTGTAATCTCCCACTACTAACCAGAGCATACAAAATTTTCGCCAGGCCAATCCTTGAATACAGCTCATCTGTATGGAACCCACACCATATTTCGGACATAAACACTCTAGAAAATGTCCAGAGATACTTTACGAGAAGAGCCGTCCACTCCTTCGCTCGCAACAGAATACCCTACGCAACCAGACTTACAATCCTAGGTTTAGAAAGCTTAGAACTACGTCGCCTTAAACACGACCTAAGCATAGCCCATAAAATCACCTGCTGCAACGTCCTTCCTGTCAACGACTACTTCAGCTTCAACCACAACAACACACCTCTCCAAACTCGACTGCAGGAAATACGACTTTAGTAACCGAGTAGTTGATGCATGGAACTCACTACCAGACTCTGTAGTCCCATCACCTAACCCCCAAAACTTTTCCCTTAGACCAGTGTTTCCCAACCTTGGCCACTTGAAGATATCTGGACTACAACTCCCAGAATTCCCCAGCCAGCATTTGCTGGCTGGGGAATTCTGGGAGTTGAAGTCCAAATATCTTCAAGTGGCCAAGGTTGCGAAACACTGCCTTAGACTATCCACTGTTGATCTCTCCCGATTCCTAAGAGGTCAGTTAGGGGCGTGCATAAGTGCACCATTGTGCCTTCCGTCCCCTGTCCTAATGTTTTTATTTTATTAGTATCATGTATATAAACGTTGTTATATCTTTGTATGCTACCAATACGTACTTGACAGATAAATAAATCTCTGCTCTTCTTCCTAGCTGATGCTTCTGGAGAAAAAGCTACTGATGGAACTTCCAGGAGAAGCTCGGGTGGTAGCTGGCCGGTTTCCTCTCCCCAACTGGACCCACACTGACACCGCTGGGGAAGGTGTAAATCAAGCCTGGGCCTACGATGTCCAGGTGGTCCGGCAACTGAAGAAGGATGAACCAGAAGGGAGCCCAGTGTGAGAACAAAGTCACATTGGACATGCCAATTTCTAAATTAAAAACCCCCCACCAATCCCACCATTTTTGCCGAGGTGTCTCCATTGTCCATCCGGTGGTGCAGTGGTTAGAGTGCAGTACTGCAGGCTACTTCTGCCGACTGCACTTTGGCAGTTCAAATCTCACCCGGTTCCAGGTTGACTCGACCTTCCATCCTTCCAAGATAGTCTGCATTGGTTGCCGATCAGTTTCCGGTCACAATTCAAAGTGTTGGTTATGACCTATAAAGCCCTTCATGGCACCGGGCCAGAATATCTCCGGGACCGCCTTCTGCCGCACGAATCCCAGCGACCAGTTAGGTCCCACAGAGTTAGCCTTCTCCGGGTCCCGTCAACTAAACAATGTCGTTTGGTGGGTCCCAGGGGAAGAGTCTTCTCTGTGGCGGCCCCGACCCTTTGGAACCAACTCCCACCAGATATCAGAGTTGCCCCCACCCTCCTTGCCTTTCGTAAGCTCCTTAAAACCCACCTCTGTCGTCAGGCATGGGGGAATTGAGACTTTCCCTTCCCCCTAGGCTTATAAAATTTATGCATGGTATGTCAGTATGTATGATAGGTTTCTTAAATTGGGGTTTTTTAAATTAATTTAAATATTACATTTGTTTACATTATATTATTATTGCTGTTAGCCGCCCCGAATCTACGGAGAGGGGCGGCATATAAATCTGATAAATAAATAAATAGGTAAAACAAGGATCCAGATTGTTGATGCAAATAGACTGGCTCTGTGAACTGTTTAGAGAGGGCTGTAAAGTATTGTGTAGTGGTATATAAATGCTATTGCTTCACATCTGCAGACTACTATAGCAGTTCGATCCTGACCAGCTCAAGGTTGACTTAGCCTCAAATCCTCCTGAGGTGGGTAAAATGAGGACCCAGATTATAGATGCAAATAGGTTGACTCTGTAAAACGCTTAGAGAGGGCTGCAAAAACACTGTGAAAAGCGGTATATAAGTCTAAATGCTATCGCTAGTTAATGAACAGTCTGGAACTGGTTGTTGTATCTTGATCTATCCTACCTTATAAGTTTGCTGGGAGGATAAAGTGAACGTTGGGTGATAAATTCTTTCTTTTTTTAAAAAAAAATATTTCTATCATTGAATTGAGTTTTACTTACCGTATTTTTCAACGTATAAGATGCGCCCTTTTCCCTCCTAAAAGAGGGTGAAAATCTAAGCGTGTCTTTTACACCAAATGTAGCCCTGCCCAGCCTCTCAAATGCAAAGCTGAAAATGCAGCCTCTCAAACAGAGTTTTGCAAGGTTATACAGCTGTTCCAAGCTATTTGCTAAGGACGCTAGCCAGACGGATACTGATAGGCAGAAATTTTTTTCTCTTATTTTCCTCCCCCAAGACTAAGGTGCGTCTTATACTCCAGTGCATCTCATAGTCTGAAAAATATAATACAATGGTACCTCTGCTTAAGAACTTAATTCGTTCCATGACTAGGTTCTTAAGTAGAAACGTTCTTAAGTAGAAGCAATTTTTCCATAGGAATCAATGTAAAAGCAAATAATGCATGCAAACCCATTAGGAAAGAAATAAAAGCTCGGAATTTGGGTGGGAGAAGGAGGAGGAAGAGGAGGAGGAGAGTCGCTGCCAAAGGAAGAAGGGGAGGGGAGGGGAGGGGAATTTAAAAAATCCAAAACTTTAAGGCTTAAAAAAAAAAGAGGGACTCTGAGGCAGCACCCAGAGAAAGGAAAACGCTCCATTCACTCTGGGCTGCCCAGAGTGAAGGGAGCGTTTCTTTTCTCTGGGCTCCAGCAGAGGTTTATTCCCTCTCCAAGCGCCCAGAGAAAGGAAAATGCTTCATTCGCTCTGGGCTGCCAAAGCCTCCTTTAGCGCCACTGAAAAGCTCCTCTGGCAGCCCAGAAAAGCCCGAGATGGCCAGGATTAAAGGGGGAATGGCAGGAAACTGGCTGGGCCTTCGTACCGCTCTCAAATTTCCTGGGAAATTTTTCCAGGCTTGGGTTCTTAAGTAGAAAATGGTTCTTAACTAGAGGTAAAAAAATCTTGAACACCCGGTTCTTATTTAGAAAAGTTCTTAAGTAGAGGTACCACTGTATTTACAAATGTCAAGCTGCATTATTCAATACTGCCGATGCTAACATATGCTGCAAGAAAGCTAAATGGTACATTTATATCATATGCTGCAACGTCCTACTGGTCAATGACTACTTCAGCTTCAACCACAACAACACAAGAGCACGCAACAGATTCCAACTCAATACAAACCGCTCCAAACTTGACTGTAAAAAAATATGACTTTAACAATCGAGTTGTCGAAGCGTGGAAATCATTACTGGACTCAATAGTGTCAACCCCTAACCCCCAACATTTCTCCCTTAGACTCTCCACGATTGACCTCTCCAGGTTCCTAAGAGGCCAGTAAGGGGCGTGCATAAGTGCACTGGTGTGCCTTTCGTCCCCTATCCAATCGTCTCCTTTATTTCATTTATCATGTATATTTTCTTCCTCTCATATATCTTCTCTTCTATTTTCTTTTATCCTTATATATATTACTTCATGTTTATTTTCTTCCTATGTATTTGTGTATTGGACAAATGAATAAAATAAAAAAAATAAAATTTAAAAAGAAGAGGAAAGAGCAAAAGCGATTGTGAAGTTAAGAAGAAAGAACTGAAACAGGAATACAGTAAAAGTAACTGAAAATAAGTGAACTAAGACTAAAATCATATTTATATAAATCTCAATAGGCGGTTTTTAATCAACAAATCAAGCCCAGACCAAATGGAATCATATTTGACCTTTGTGTTTCCATACTAAATCAAAATAAAGTGTGGACAGATTTTGTTTAACTTATACAGGAGGTCCTTCCAAGAATGCATAATCACTTCTTACACACACACAGTCTGTGTGTATGTGTGCGTGTGTTGTGTATACACACACACGCACACTTATATCCAGAAGCTCTTCATAAACAGACAAATTCCAGAATTTGGGAATTTTAGTGTTGAACAAAACATTCACATTTTGGAAGCTTAAATTTCATCGAGGAACCTCCTTCGCTGGTGCTTTGGAACATATGAAATACTTCCAAGCCTTTTTTTTCTTCCTCATATTTCTTGGAGATGAGTGTGTACCAGATGTTGGGCCCAGTTGTTAATTCGGGCCAAGAGGCTTCTTGAGAACATCTACAAGGATTCTGATGTTTTCCAAAGCACCAGAGAAAAGGACAAGAAACAATGGATTGAAACAATGGAAGGACAAGAAACAATGGATGGAAACTAATCATCCAAGCAACCTGGAATTAAGGAGAAATTTCCTAATGGTTGAGGACTATTAACCAGTGGGACGGCTTGTCTTCAGTAGTTGTGGCTGTTTCATTACTGGAGATTTTTAAAAAGAGAATCATTGGTCTGAAATGGTATAGGTTCTCATGCTTGAGCAAGGGGCTGGACTAGAAGACATCCAAGGTCCCTTCCGTCTCTATTTTGATTCCGATAAGAAAACTACACTTCCTTGCTTGAGGTTCCCTTGGGACGTCAAAAATACTGGAACGTCCGATGCTCCATCACTCCATGCTCGGGATCCGTCTGTTCCTAGGAGTTTACGCATTCTCACAATCTCCTGCTTGTATCTGCAATGGAAGCGCAGATTTATTGTTGTGAGCCGCCCCGAGTCTCCGGAGAACGGGCGGCATACAAATCTAATAAATTATTATTATTATTATTATTATTATTATTATTATTATTATTATTATTATTATTAAAGAGATCACGGGTGCTGAACTCACTTCTACTGAGAGAATCCAGGTATCCAGCAGCTTCCAGTGTGAGAAATAAGGAGACCAAAGAGGGCAGGAGAGACAGGAAACAAAGAGGGCAGGAGAGACAGAAAAATGAACTTACCTGGTGTTCTGTCGGGCTCTCTGGTACACTCCTCCCGAAAATTCACAGGTACAAATTTCAGACACACACGTTTGAAAATTCAAAACAATGTTCTTTATAATGAAAATTCACTTAAACCAAGCCCTCTTTTGGTATAGCAAAGAGCACTCGTCTCCAAACAAACTGGTAATTTGTACAAGTCCCTTATCAGTTCTGTGATACTTAGCTTGCAGCTGTGAGGCAATTCACAGTCCTTCTTTCACAAAGTGAAACACACTTTGCTCTGGTTTAGTTTCAACGCGGGGAAAAATCAGCACACAAAAGGTCAAAGTCAGTAAAGCAGTCACGAAACACAACGACCAGATAATCCTCCACAATGGCCAAACCCACAGGCTGCTCTTTATAGCAGCCTCACTAATGACCACAGCCCCACCCAACCACAGGTGGCCTCATTTTCTTTGATAATAATCTCTCAGTTGTTGTTGCCTCTGTATCGCTCTCCGCATGCGTGGCTGTATCATTAACTCTTGTTCTGAATCCAAGGAGGAGCTAGATAATTGATCTCCTTCTGAGCTGTCTGCCACACTCTCCTCCTCCCTGTCACTCATGTCTTCTTGGTCAGAGGAGCCTTCATCATCAGATTCCACCGGGGGGGGGGGACAGGCCTGCAGCATGTGGATGTCCCCCCCACATCCACAGTCCTTGGGGCAGGAGCAGGGCCAGAGCTAACCACAACACCTGGGAGAGATATAACCTGTGTCTTCCTTCAGCATTTGGGAACCAGAGAAATTTGAAGCTTTCTGCTTGGAATTCGGACTGATAATTCTACAGACCAGGGGTGTCAAACTAGATTTCTTTGAGGGCTGGGTGGGGGGGTGGAGAGATGGATGGATGCCTCCTGCAGCACCCAGTTGGCCAAAATGGGGTCCTGGGAGGCATGTGAACCAGCTTTCTGCCTCATTTTTGCCCTCCATGGCCTCCTGCAGTATTCTGCCAGCTGAAAACGGGCCCGCACAGCCCGTTTTTCAGCATCCCCGGCCTCCAGCAGGCTGGTCCTTTGATATTCCCAGGCTGGATTTAAGCACCCCGCAGGACAGATAAGTGACTTTAACACCCCTGCTATAGATCAGTGGTAAAATCCAATTGTTTTTTACTGCCAGTTCTACGGCCGTGGCTTGGTGGGTGTGGTGTAGCTTGGTGAGCGTGGCAGGGGAATGATACTGCAAAATCCCCATTCCGTCCCACTGGGCCCAGCCAAAGGTAGCATTTGCCGGTTCTCCAAACTACTCCAAATTTCCGCTACCAGTTCTCCCGAACCTGCTGGGTTTCACCCCTGCTATAGGCCCAAAGAAAGGTTTGGTCTTTGGTCTTACCTCACCAGGTGTTTGTCCACATATTCCTGCAGTTCAGCAACCTGTTCTTCTGCTACCATCGCCCGGGTCAGCAGCTGGCTTCTCTCCCTTTCTAGTTCTACCTGAAATGGCGAGAAAGGAAAGCCGAGATAAAAGACGGATGACCCGTAACTGAATGTCTGTAGAAGAGAACTCTCAGCTCTTCACAGTAAAGTAGACTTGAACCCCAGTTGTCAAAGTCCCACGGGATTGGGAGGCATTGAAGTCAAATAAGCATCTCCCTTATGAAACCAGGTTGCAACGCCTTGGTCTCTCCAGCCTTGAAAGACGGCGTTTAAGGGGTGACTTGATCGAAATGTATAAAATCATGCATGGAGTGGTAAAGGTGGATAGAAAAAAATTCAGCCAGTCCTTGGAACAACCAGTTCGGTGAACCAGATTAAAATTAATATCTTCTTCATAGCCCAAAGGACTCTGGGCATTTTCCAGCAAAATAAAAATAATTTCTAAAACAGTAAAAACATTCATGAATGACCCCAATTAAAACACACATCCTCAAACTAACATTCCTCTTTCAACGGTCCCAGGCCTGTCGGAACAGCCAAGTCTTTACAGCTTTGCGGAAGGTTGGCATGTTGGGGAGAATATGAATCTCCAGAGGCAGTTGGTTCCATAGGTTCGGGGCCCCCACCGAGAAGGCCCTCTCCCGGGAACCTGCCCACCGACATTGTTTGGCTGAAGGGACCCGGAGAAGGCCAACCTGGTGGGTTATTACGAGTCTTATCCGATTGTTCCTTATGCGGAATCTTCCAAAGTGTTTTCTGCATACCAAAATCACATCAACCGATAGGGGGACTTGAAAAAAATGCACCCCGTAGCCAGTGTTCCCTCTAATTTTTTCGGGGGGTGGGCGGAAAAGTATAGTGTCTGAGCGGCAGTCCCTTCGGGACTGGGCGGCACTCTTTCCCTCTCACTCTTTCCCTCTCGGCTTATGGGCAGGTTTGAAAAACTCTGAGTTGATGTTGATTTTTAAGTGAGCCATTGCTCACTGCTCAGCTTAGAGGGAACTATGCCCGTAGCCCTTTTGTTCATTGACATTGCCACATTCTTGGAGAGTTTTACCTACTTGCGTCGTGTGGGTAAATTCCCGTAGCTGTTTCCGGAGTTCAGCCCAGCCCTCGGTTTCCGGCAGATGAGGCACAGGGAGAGGCAGAACACTGAATTAAAAAGAGGCACTGATGTTATGCTGTCAGGGCTGTGCACAGACCACCCTTTTACCTTGACTACTGAATTCACTCATTTCTCAAAACATTAAGCCATCAACTAACCAAACAGAGTTGGAAGGGACCTTGTAGGTCATCTAGTCCAACCCCCTGCCCAAGCAGGAGACCCTGGGCCTCTACCATTTCTTCCCCACCCCACCCACTGGTATTATCCTGCAGTTGCCCACATTTTTTTATTATCTTTCACAAATTACTTAAGACCCACCTTTGTCACCAGGCATGGGGGAGTTAAGTTATCCTTTCCCCCTAGGCTACTACAAGTTATGCATGGTATGTTTGGATTTTTTGTTTTTTTTTATAATAAGGGTTTTTTAGTTGTTTTTATTAATTGGATTGTTCATGTTGTTTTACCACTGTTGTTAGCCGCCCCGAGTCTGCAGAGAGGGGCGGCATACAAATCCAATAAATAATAATAATAATAATAATAATTATTATTATTATTATTTTTCAAACTTTATGTTACAAACAACAATAAAACATGACAAAGTGTCAAAACAATAATTACACAGTTATATAACAAATTGTTTTTGATTCCCAAGTCATTGGATTCATAAGAAATTATTCAGTTCCTTATGAAGAATTCCTTTAATCAGAAATAAAGATGCATATATTTCTGCAAACATACAAAATATACCATGTGCTTGAACTGTAGTCCTACCCTTTGAATCGAACATATTATTTTTCCTTCCTTCGTCATCTGCCTATACCATTTCTGACAGATGGCAGTCCAGTCTTTTCTTGAAAGCCTCCAGTGATTAAATCCCCACAATTTTTGAAGGCAACGTCTGTTCCATCGATTGATTGTTCTCACTCCCTGAGCTACGTTGTTTGCCTGCAGACATCTTATTACCCAACTAGGTAACATCATCAGTGAAAGTATGGGGCTTGCACCCTATTTATATAAAATACCTTGCTTTGCTAGACGCTGTACATACTTCTGGAGGGAGATCATTCCATAGAATGGGGGCCATTTCAGGAAGGTCCTGCTCTCTCAGGCATAGCAATAGCATTTAGACTTATGTACCACTTCATAGTGCTTTTACAGCCCCCTCTAAACTGTTTACAGAGAGTCAGGCTCTTGCCCCCAACAATCTGGGTCCTCATTTTACCCACCTCGGAAGGATGGAAGGCTGAGTCTACCTAACCAATTCTGTCGGCAACCCCAAATTTACCCTGGACGAACATCCCGAGTTTGAGCCAGTGCAAACCCAAAGTGCACCCTCGTGGCTTCTGCACAAGAGAAGCCTTGTCAAAAATAAACGAATAAAATAAAATGGAGATGGGAAACGGTGGGAAGGAGGCCTCACCGTCTCTTGACCTTCGCCCATCTTTTATGTTTCCATTCCGAGGGGGCAAAATCCCCTCACTTCACTCGGGGGACGTTGAGGATAGGTGATCTAATTGTGGGGGGATATGCGAGCGAGCCGTGGGAAAGTTCGGCCGAGTTGGTCCGAGTCCCGCATAAGTAAAATATAGGTCACTTTTGATGTTTGGCGAATTCTGACTGTAATAAAAGAATGGAATGAACTGAGGAATGCATTGTGCTCCAATTTGCATGTTGTTGGGGTGTGGGTGAACGCATTTGGGATATCCAGAGCTCCCTCTGGAGGGTCTGTCCATTGCCGCCAGGAATTCTCCACCTCCCTTTTCCTCTCTCAGCAGTTAAAAAGAAAGAGAGGTCGGCATTTTTAATAGCTAGGTCTGGCTCCGAGACAACATTTATAAAGGTAAATAAGTTGGTGAGTGCAGCAATCAGCCAGATAGATAGATAAAGAGAGAGAGATGGATAGAGAGAGAGAGATACAGATAGATATAGATAGATATACAGATAGATAGATAGATAGATAGATAGATAGATAGATAGATAGATAGATGGATGGATGGATGGATGGATGGATGGATGGATGGATGGACGGACGGACGGACGGACAGACATAGTAGATATAGACATAGATAGATGTAGATAGACAGACAGACAGATACAGGAGATATAGATATAGAGAGATAGAGATAGATAGATAGATAGATAGATAGATAGATAGATAGATAGATAGATAGACAGACAGACAGACAGACAGACAGACAGACAGACAGACTATGATAGATAGATAGATAGATAGATAGATAGATAGATAGATAGATAGATAGACAGACAGACAGACAGACAGACACAGTAGATATAGATATAGAGAGATAGAGATAGATAGATAGATAGATAGATAGACAGACAGACAGACAGACAGACAGACAGACAGACTATGATAGATAGATAGATAGATAGATAGATAGATAGATAGATAGATATAGACAGACAGACAGACAGTAGATATAGATATAGATATAGGTAGGTAGGTAGATAGGTAGGTAGGTAAGTAGGTAAGTAGATAGATAGATAGATAGATAGATAGATAGATAGATAGATAGATAGATAGATAGATAGATAGAGACAGACAGAAAGACAGACAGACAGACAGACAGACAGTAGATATAGAGATAGATAGATGGATGGACGGACGGACGGACGGACGGACTGACAGACAGACAGACAGATAGATAGGGATGGATGGATGGATGGATGGATGGATAGATGATACCTAGATAAATAGATAGATGGATTGATGGATGGATAGATGATACCTAGTTAGATGGATGGGTGGATGGATGGACGTACAGACAGACAGACAGATACATAGATACCCTGGTACACCCAAATATGGGTGGAAGCTGGGGTGGGCTACTGCCCGGACGGGGTGGGTGGGGGTGGGAATGCAGTGGGGTAGCGAAAATGGAGTTCCAACCCAAAGCACACAATTTGCAATGAAAGATGTTGAAAGAAAATGCAGGGCGTCCTATATAAGCCACGGCCATAATGTGGTAGTAAAAATTTTGGTAGCCCTTCACTGGAGGGAGCATACTGCTTCCTTTTTTGCCTCTTGGCCCCAGGCACTTAAATCTGTACAGCCAGCAAACTATATTCTATATGTATAACATATTTTTTGCTGGGAATGAAAAGGAAGGGAGACTAGTATATACCTATTTCCTGCTATTTGGCTCTCATCAGCTAGAGGTTAAAGCTACTGCCTTACAGGTAGACTCCCCAGGTTGGGCATCCTGGCTAGCTGGTGAGAGCAAAATAGCTTGAAATAGATCTATACTATCCCTTCCTTTTCATTCTCAGCAAAAATATGTTATACACACACACACATATTTAACTTTTTTATAAGCCCTCCCAAACATCCTTTTTTTTTTTTAGCCAGATAGGCAAAATAAAAGATTAATAATGCACAAGCTGGGGGCTTCCCCTCCTCTTTTGCTGTTCGGCCGGTGCTGTTTTTGTGACTGTGAGAAGCCCTTTTATTCCCCCTGCGTTTTAATGATGTAGCCTGGCTTAATTGTGAATGCTTCCATTGAAAATGCTTCATGCTCTGTAGTTTAGGAAAGAGGAGAGATAGATAAAGACTTAAAGGCAAGGGCGCCTAGTTAGGTTTCTTCTTGCATGGGCTGTGTTTCTCTGCGAGTTTTAAAAGGATTTGGTTGAGGGAGGGCTTTGAGTCTGCCCCCCTTTTGCAAAACGTGATTCATGTGGAATGTCTTGCCTACAGACATTGAGGAAAGCGCCCAATATTTTGGCCTTCCACAAAGAGGTTGAAAAGGAGACGTGGGGGCCTGCATTGAGACTTTAAAATGTGCAGAGGAAAGCAACCAGGATGATGAGGGGATTGGAGGCTAAAACATTTTTCATTTATTTTATTTATTGATTCATTGATTTTGTCCATTACACAATGGGGGTTTTAGTGGGTATACACATAGGGGGTGGACCAAAAAATTGAAACACTTGACTTTTTGGCATCATAATGTTTGAACGTGTTCAAATCAATCAAAACTTGACATATTTTAATGTTTTTTTAATTCTGCTATTTGATATGTTTTTTTAAACTACAGTACCTTTTTTTTTTTTACAGAAATTTAAGGAAATTGGTTACAACCTTCTAGAAATGGCAGACTTCTCAGACTTTCAAAGAGGCCAAATTGTTGGTGCTCGAATGGCAGGCGCTAGTGAAACAGAAAGTGCCCGAATGTTTGGCGTTTCAAGAGGTCATGTCTCAAAAGTCATGGCTGCTTTTGAAAGAGAAGGGAAAACGTCCTCAGCCAAGCACAGGTCTGGTCGAAAGTCGACGTTGTCTGAGAGAGACCGTCGGACTCTAAAGCGAATTGTTAGAGCAGATCACAAGACCCTAGCTCCTAAAATCACTGCAGAGCTCAATAGACACGGAGAGAACCCAGTTTCCACAAAAACTGTTCGAAGGGAGCTTCACAAATCTGGATTCCACAGAAGAGATGCAAGGTGTTTCCATTTTTTGGTCCACTCCTGTACATAATGAAGGTTGTAGAGAATATACTCATAGTAAAATATATCTAAGAAAGAATAGAAGAGAAGATATAGGAATAAAATATATCAATGAAGGAATAGAAGAAGAGATATAGGAATAGAAGAAAGGTATAGGAGATATAGGAGAGCATTAGGACAGGGGACGGAAGGCACACTAGTGCACTTATGCGCGCCCGTTACTGACCTCTTAGGAATCTGGAGAGGTCAACCGTGGATAATCTAAGGGTAAAGTGTTGGGAGTTTGGGGATGACACTATGGAGTCAGGTAATTAGTTCCACGCTTCGACAACTCGGTTACTGAAGTTGTATTTTTTACAGTCAAGTTTGGAGCGGTTAATGTTAAGCTTGAATCTGTTGTGTGCTCTTGTGTTGTTGTGGTTGAAGCTGAAGTAGTCGCCGACAGGCAGGACGTTGCAGCATATGATCTTGTGGGCAATACTTAGATCATGTTTAAGGCATCTTAGTTCTAAGCTTTCTAGGCCCAGGATTAAAAGTCTAGTCCTGTAGGGTATTCTATTTCGAGTGGAGGAGTGAAGGGCTCATCTGGTGAAGTATCTTTGGACATTTTCAAGGCTGTTAATGTCTGAGATACGATATGGGTTCCAAACAGATGAGCTGTTAATATTAAGGTGCAGGAACTGAGCATGGCGGGTCTAGGAAAGAGAAAGATTAGGAGAGACAGGATAGGAGTCTTCCAATATTTGAGGGGCTGCCACAGAGGGGAGAGGGAGTCAAGCTATTCTCCAAAGCACCTGAAAGCCAGACAAGGAATAATGTCAGGCCCAAAGCATCATTTTGACTTAGAGACCTTGGACTGCCACAAGTAGAATAGTACTGTGGGAATTGGGGAGGGGCGGTTGCATGAGAGGGGAAAATACTAGCCACAGCAAATTATTCCCAAAGGTTCAAGGTCATCTTTTGTTCAGCACTAGCCGGAAATAAAGGGATGTTGAGAGAGACCGGAGTGGTCCAGGTGATGAACTTGTGGGTGTGGGGACGGGGGATGAAGCCTAACTTGGTGCAGGAAAAGTTAGTATCGGTTTGACTAAGTTCGTAACCAACATGGCTCTGTTAATAAATTGGAATTTGGAAGAAGGACAAGGTTTGAACTCTGGTTTATTTCTCGGATGTTAATTGGGACACGGACAAATAATGGATGGAAATTGAACGAGGATAAATTGAACCTAGAAATAAGGAGAATTTTTCTGACAGTGAGAGCAATCAACCCAAGTTTCAGAAGTTGTGGGCAGTTCATCACTGGAGTTTTTCAAGAAGAAACTGGACTGCCATCTGTCAGAAATGGTGTAGGGCTTCCTGCTTGGGTGGGGAGATTGGACTAGAATTCAGGGATAGACAAACTTGACTCTTCTATGACTTGTGGACTTCAACTCCCAGAATTCCTGCACTAGCATGATTGGCTCAGGAATTCTGGGAGTTGAAGTCCACATGTCATAGAAGAGCCAACTTTGCCTACCCCTGGACTAGATAGAAACATAGAAACATAGAAGACTGGTGGCAGAAAAAGACCTCATGATCCATCTAGTCTGCCCTTATACTATTTTTTGTATTTTATCTTAGGATGGATCTATGTTTATCCCAGGCATGTTTAAATTCAGTTCCTGTGGATTTACCAACCACGTCTGCTGGAAGTTTGTTCCAAGGATCTACTACCCTTTCAGTAAAATAATATTTTCTCACATCCCTCCTGAACCTTATTTAACCCTTTAACATATATAATTGTTTCGATCAAGTCCCCCCTTTTCCTTCTGTCCTCCAGACTATACAGATTGAGTTCATGAAGTCTTTCCTGATATGTTTTATGCTTAAGACCTTCCACCATTCTTGTAGCCTGTCTTTGGACCAGTTCAATTTTGTCAATATCTTTTTGTTGGTGAGGTCTCCAGAACTGAACACAGTATTCCAAATGGGGTCTCAACAGCACTCTATATAGCAGGATCACAATCTCCCTCTTCCTGCTTGTTATACCTCTAGCTATGCAGCCAAGCATCCTACTTGCTTTTCCTACTGCCCAACCACACTGCTCACCCATTTTGAGACTGTCAGAAATCACTACCCTCAAATCCTTCTCTTCTGAAGTTTTTGCTAACACAGAACTGCCAATACAATATTCAGATTGAGGATTCCTTTTCCCCAAGTGCATTATTTTACATTTGGAAACATTAAACTGCAGTTTCCATTGCTTTGACCATTTATCTAGTAAAGCTAAATCATTTACCATATTACAGACGCCTCCAGATGACGTACAAGACCCCTTTCCACTCTCTTAATCTGAGCTGCATATCCATGGGGTAGGCTGGCCTCTTGAGATACCCCCTCCTCCCCGCTTCCTCAATTTGCAACAGTTCATTTAGTGACTATTTAAAATTACAGCAGCACAGAAAATAAAATGACTTCCAACCATTTTTTCACATTTACGACCGTTGGAGCATCCCCATGATCCCGTGATCACAATTCAAACGCTTGGCAACTGGCTCACATTTATAATGATTGACATGTCCCCAGGATCATATGATACCCTTTTGTGACAAGCATAGTCAATGGTCAACAGTCAATAGCATTCGCTGGCTGGGGAATTCTGGGAGTTGAAGTCCAAATATCTTCAAGTTGCCAAGGTTGGGAAACACTGATTTAGGTAACTCTTAAATAGTGATTTATTTAACAACGGTGGCAAGAAAGGTCGTAAAATGGGGCAAAATTCACTTAACAACTGCCCTGCTTCGCAACAGAAACTGGGTTCCATTGAGGTCGTAAGTCAAGGACTCCCTGTATTACTTTTACTTAATGATAACTGAGCTGTTCCATTTTTGTGTCTTTTCTCCCAGAATTTTGGCCATAATAAAGATTTGATTTCATAGGAACCTCATGGAGGGGAGTGGTACTCACTGAGATGTCCCGGAGATGATTTTTTCACTTAGTTTTACCTAAACAAAAAAGGGAAAAAAAGTAATGAATTTGTGATTAGATTTATATCCTGTCTTTATTTTTCTAAAACTCACAGTGGTCTTCCCTGCCGTTTTCTTCACAGTAACCACATGAGGCAGGTTGGGCTTAAACCAACAGAGAGAGAGAGGAACTGACTCAAAGTCACCAACCGGCTTTCATTTTATTAAGATGGAACTAGAATTTCCAGCCACCCAGTTTTAGTGCGTCAGGTTCACCATTACGTTGAAAGAGTCGAGGTGGCGCAGCAGGTAGAGTGCAGTACTGCAGGCCACTAAAGCTGACTGTAGATTTGCAGGTTAGTGGTTAAAATCTCATCACTGGCTCAAGGTTGACTCAGCCTTCAATAATAATAATAATAATAATAATAATAATAATAATAATAATAATAATAATAGTAATAATAGTAATAGTAATAATAATAGTAGTAGTAGTAATAATAATAGTAATAATAATAGTAATAATAGTAATAATAATAATAGTAATAATAATAATAATAATAGTAATAATAGTAATAATTTATTAGATTTGTATGCCACCCCTCTCCAAAGACTCGGGGCGGCTCGCAACATTAGTGAACAATATATGACAAATCCAATAATTAAAAACTCTATCTAAAAAACCCTTATTATTAAAATAACCGCACAACCCATGATACCATACATAAATCTTCCATCCTTCCGAGGTGGGTAAAACGAGGACCCGGATTTTGGGGGCAATATGCTGGCTCTGTTCAAAACTGCTATTGCTAACATGTTGTAAGCCGCACTGAGTCTAAGGAGAAGGGGGGCATAAAAATCAAATCAATAAATAAATAAGAAAGAAAGAGAGAGAGAGAAAGAAGGAAAGAGAGAGAGAAAGAAAAAAGAGAGAAAGAAAGAAGGAAAGAAAGAAAGAGAAAGAAAGAAGGAAGGAAGGAAAGAAAGAAAGAGAGAAAGAAAGAAAGAAGGAAAGAGAGAGAAAGAAAGAAAGGATTAGAGCCATGATGGTGAACCTATGGTTATAGAGGAGATACTCATAGTAAAATATATCTATGAAAGAATAGAAAAGAAGATACAGTGATCCCCCGGTTATTGCGTCCCCGACCATTGCGAACAGGGTAATTTGCGATTTTTGAACCCGGAAGTCAAAACACCATCTGCGCATGCGTGCCCTTTTTTTCTATGGGCACGCATGCGTAGATGGCGCCGGGCAGATCAGCTGCTGGGCAGCTTCCCTGGGTCTTCCCCCTCTTGCTGGCGGGAGGGCGAAGCCCCCCCCAGCACCCGCTCGCCCGCCCTTCGCCCGGGAAGTTCGCCAGGAGTCAGCGGAGAACGGCGCGCCTGTTTTAAAACGATCGGAGCCGGCCGGCTCCGATCGTTTTAAAACAGGCGCGCCGTTCTCCGCTGACTCCTAAAGCGGGGAAGTTCGCCAGGAGTCAGCGGAGAACGGCGCACCAGTTTTAAAACGATCGGAGCCGGCCTGGGGGATCGGAGCCGGCCTGGGGGGATCGGAGCCGGCCTGGGGGGATCGGAGCCGGCCTGGGGGGGCTTTCCCTTTCAGGGCGGGCGAGCGGCGGGCGTGGCAGCAGCGAGGAGTTTGCGTGGGCGGCAGGGAAACCCCAATCTTCGGCTCCTCGCTGCTGGGAAGTAAAAACACCATCTGCGCATGCGCAGATGGTGTTTTTACTTCCGCAGCGCTACTTCGCGAAAACCCGCTCGTTGCGGGGGGTCCTGGAACGGAACCCTCGCAACGAGCGGGGGATCACTGTATAGTAATAGAACATATCAATGAAAGAATAGAAGAAGAGATATAGGAATAGAAGACAGGTATAGGAGATATAGGAGAGCAATAGGACAGGGGACAGAAGGCACTCTAGTGCACTTGTACTCGCCTACCAGAAGTTCAAGCTCAGAGCACAATTTGAAAAATGGTTGGAAGAAGATAGCTTCTTGCCAAGAAGACACCATGGCTGTTTCTAAAAAATCCCCACTCTTGTTTCAGTTGTGTCTTCAAAGAGGTCTTAATCTTCAGTAAGAGAAGAAATAATCATGGGACCAGCTTGCTTTATTTTGGAAGTCAAGATGGGGAGATCTATGAATAATAGAGTCAAACGCCTACAGAACATAGGTGATGTATCATATTTAAAATTACATTCAGAAAATCTTAGACTGTGCTGAGATGGACAGTCTAATTTTAAAAATAAAAGATAAAGAAGACATAATATTACTCGATATGGAATAATAATAATAATTTATTAGATTTGTATGCCGCCCCTCTCCGAAGACTCGGGGCGGCTCACAACAAATGATAAAACAATATATATAGGCACAAATCTAATATTAAGAGAATAGACTTTACAAGTGGTTAGAGGTAAGAGGTAGAAATTAGAGAAAGAAAGACTATGGCTGTATGTATTAAATATAAAGATGGTTTATAACTATAATTATGTCAATATACTTCCCAGCTGCTCCTCATAAGATCCCCTTCTAGGGAAAAGGACGTTGTGGACTCGCCTTCATCTGCAACTCGTAGAGTTGTCCCTCCAGGTTGGCTTTGTCTTCCCGCAACCGATTTAACTCTTGCGAGGTGGTGGTGAGCAGTTCGGCATCCGTGATGGAGAAATGGTGCTCCGGTGGGCCAGGATCCAGGTCACGAGAGCCCAGCAACCGAATTTGCTCACGTTGTGTCCTATCAACAAGCAAACGTGTTATTGACCCCAGGCCAACACTCCAGACCAAACAATTGTCCCAAGGACAATTCTATCTGTCCATCCATTACCCTGGGGGGGGGAATTATTGACCCCCTCAGAGAGGGTCCGCAACTTGGGCGTCCTCCTCGATCCACAGCTCACATTAGAGAAACATCTTTCAGCTGTGGCGAGGGGGGCGTTTGCCCAGGTTCGCCTGGTGCACCAGTTGCGGCCCTATTTGGACCGGGAGTCATTGCTCACAGTCACTCATGCCCTCATCACCTCGAGGCTCGACTACTGTAACGCTCTCTACATGGGGCTACCTTTGAAAAGTGTTCGGAAACTTCAGATCGTGCAGAATGCAGCTGCGAGAGCAATCATGGGCTTCCCAAGGCATGCCCATGTTACTCCAACACTCCGCAATCTTCACTGGTTGCCGATCAATTTCTGGTCACAATTCAAAGTGTTGGTTATGACCTATAAAGCCCTTCATGGCACCGGACCAGAATATCTCTGGGACCGCCTCCTGCCACACGAATCCCAGCGACCGGTTAGGTCCCACAGAGTTGGCCTTCTCCGGGTCCCGTCGACTAAACAATGTCATTTGGCGGGCCCCAGGAGAAGAGCCTTCTCTGTGGCGGCCCCGACCCTCTGGAACCAGCTCCCCCCAGATATCAGAGTTGCCCCCACCCTCCTTGCCTTTCGCAAGCTCCTTAAAACCCACCTCTGTTGTCAGGCATGGGGGAATTGAAAATTTTTTCTCCCTTCCCCCTAGGCTCATAGAATTTATACATGGTATGTTTGTTGGTATGATTGGTCTCTTAAATTGGGGTTCTTTAGATTACTTTTTAATATTAGATTTGTTACATTGTTTTTTATTATTGTTAGCCGCCCCGAGTCTTCAGAGAGGGGCGGCATACAAATCTAAATAAATTAAACTAAACTAAACAGTTGACTTCATCAACTGAAAAAGAGTCCAGGCACCTATTTGAAAACAGCTTAATAATAATAATAATAATAATAATAATAATAATAATAATAATAATAATAATAATAATAATAATAATAATAAATTTATTGTCATTGTCAAAACAACGAATTGTCATTGGCAACGAAAGTCGTGTGACACCCAGAGACCAGTCCCACCATACATAAAATCAGAATAGGTAAATTTAAAAATAGAATAAAAAATAGAATAAAGAATAGAATAAAATGTCCCATCCACTACAAATTCCCCACCCTGAAGCTTGGTCGGTAAGCCACTCCCACCCAGTCACATGACCTTTAAGCCACCCCCATCTGGTCACATGACCATCAAGCCACACCCACACAATAAGCCACACCCAGATTGTGGTAGTAAATTTTTTTTGCAACCCTTCACTGGATGACTGTAAGGAAACAAATTAGCACAGAGAGTACGGAGGACTCCACAGGGCTAAGTATGTAGAAGATGCAACATCCCAAAGTCTTGGGTCTCCGTCTAGGTTCTGGGGTTTGCTGTCCTCCACCTTGGCCTCTCACCTGTAGGCAATGAGTAGACCCTCATGCTTCTTGACCAAATTCTGTATGCGCTTCTTGTAACCACGAGCAGCTCTAGCCAGCTGTTCCTCCCGAGATTTATAGGAAGCCCGGATGTCTTTCAGCATGCTGTCCACGAAACGCTTCATTTGAGTGGGATCCTTTTTAGCTGTAGATGATTTACTATCGGTGTATTCCTGGAGATACAAATCCATTTGGTGAGGCTACAGAATTGGGCACCCTAGCATTAACTACTTACTGACCCATCAGCTTGGTTTTTTAAAATTTGTTTGTTGATTAGATTTTTATCCCACCTTTATCATTTTTAATTAGTTCAGGGCAGACAGTATATCTAGTACCCTTTCTTCTTATTTTCCCCATAACCACCCTGTGAAGTGGGCTGGACTCAAGAGATGGACCAGCTCAAAGTCACCAGCTGCTTTTCAGTCCTAATGCGAGACTAGAACTCGCCATCTTCTGGTGAATGGCCCAAACCAACAAGCTGTCTTTTATACCTAAGGTGGGACTAGAACTCATTTTTCATATTTCACTTATACCTGAGGTGGGACTAGTCTGGTGGAGTAAGGTATTTTTGTTGGGGTGGAGGAGTGAAGGACTCTTCTTGTGAAATATTTCTGGATACTCTCAATTGCATTAATGTCTGATATGCCATGTGGGTTCCATACAGGTGAGCTGTATTCTAGAATTGGTCTGACAAATGTTTTGTAAGCTCTGGTTAGCAGTTTGATGTTACCAGAGAAGAAGCTACGTAAGATTAGATTGACAACTCTTAATGCTTTTTATGCAATGTTGTTACAGTGGGCTCTAGGACTTAGGTCATTGGATATGAGTACTCCGAGGGCTTTGACAGGGTCGTCTACAAGTTCATTTCCTCCAAGTATATATTTAGTATTCTGATTCTTTTTACCAATGTGTAAGACAGAGCATTTACTGGTGGAGATTTGAAGTTGCCAGGGTTTAGACCATTCTGCTACATGGTCAAGGTCCTTTTGTCGATGGGATTAAATAGTTTAATATCATCAGCAAAGAGAACACAGTTGCTTATTATATATTATATATATATTATATTATAAAATATAATATGTAATATATATATATTACATATTATACAGTGATATCTTGTCTTACGAACTTAATTCGTTCCGTGACCAGGTTTGTAAGATGAAAAGTTCATAAGATGAAGCAATTTTCCCCATAGGAATCAGTGTAAAAGCCAATAATGCGTGCAACCCCATCCCAAAAGTCACCCCTTTTGCCTTGCACCGCTGGGAATCCCCGCCTCCGGACTTCCATTGCCAGCCGAAGCACGGGGATTCCCCTAAGGCTCCCCTTGCTGGGAAACCCCACCTCTGGACTTCCGTTGCCAACCAAAGCAGTGCCGGCAAAAATGAAGGGATTCCCTTCATTTTTGCCGGCGCTGCTTTGAATCCCAGTGAGGGGAGCCTCAAGGGAATCCCCGCACTTCAGCTGACAATGGAAGTCCGGAGGTGGGGTTTCCCAGTGAGGGGAGCCTCAGGGGAATCCCCGCGTTTCGGCTGGCAATGGAAGTCCGGAAGTGGGGCATCCCAGCGGTGGTGGCTCGGGTTCGTAAGGTGAAAATCGTCCGGAAGAAGAGGCAAAAAAATCTTAAGTACCGGGTTCGTATCACGGAAAGTTTGTATGAAGAGGGGTTCGTAAGACGAGGTATCACTGTATTTCAAAGTATAAGACGCACCTTTCTCTCCGCAAAAGAGGCTGAAAATTAATCGGAATGCAGTTTTTTCCGTGCTTTGCTAGCAAGCAATCTGCCTTTTTTTTCAGCCCTAATGAGATGCTAATGAGTGAGTGAAGCAATCCTCTGTGCTTTGCTAGCCAAGCGATTTTCCCTTTGCCTGATTTTCTCATTGTTTCTGTCTCTGAAGAGAGCGAGAAGTGGAATGTTTTAGAGGCTGTTTTTTATCCCCAGCCAGGTGATAAAAAGCAAGCACATGGGCTCACAATTAATGTGCTGAAGCTGACCAGATTAAAGACTAGCCAGATGAATCCCTGCTAGACAGATTAATTTTTTCCCATTCTCCTCCCCCCAAATCTAAGGTGCGTCTTATACTCCTACTTATTCCATGGCGCCCCAATGTGGGGTGGTTTTCTTTCGAGTCTGCCAGTGTTTGGCTGGCTCCTGATTTGGATTGTTTTAATGGGGCGAAGGAAGTTAAGAGGGGCATCGGGAATCACACACGCCCTCAATGAAAAAATGCTTACCGCCAAATCAGTGATGTACTGAACAAGGCGCGAGCGGTACTCCTCATTTAGCTCTTTGAGTTGTAACTGTAGCCTGGAATTCTCAGATTCAACCTCTTGAAGATGGCCTTGGGAGGACAGCAATATCTGTAGCCCCAGGAGAGAAACATTCATTTATTCATCCATCCATCCATCCATCCAATCATTCATTCATTCATTCATTCATTCATTCATTCAATATATTTCTACACCGCCCTTCTCCTGAGACTTAAGGCAGCTTATAACAAGACAAATACAAAACATGTGAGAAATCTAACATTTAAAATACTAAAAAACATCATATTTAAAATCATATTTAAAAATCACAAGAGTTATATTCTAAAACCCCTAATTCAATTAAAAACCAATCATCCACATTTCATGCTAGCATACATTATCAATTCAATCATAGGCCCAAGGTAGTTGTTAAAATTCAATGATTCTAAGTTTCTCGGCAGAGGTGTATTTTTAAGGCTGGGAGGGGTGGGGGCAGTATGAATTTCTGGGGGGAGTTGATTCCAGAGGGCCAGAGCCACCACAGAGAAGGCCCTTCCCTTGGCCCTTTCCTCTTTTGCTTGTAAATGTGGCTTTTCATATAAAAAGTGTGATTCGATGCTTAAATTGTGGGTTGTCGCCTTTGTTTCAATCTGAGTGACCCTGGGATAGAACAGGGCCAGAATATCTTCTGGATTGCCTTCTGCCGTATAACTCCCAGCGACCAATAAGGTCCCACAGGCCCTTTTCTTAGCTGAGATACCTTTTACATGGTGGTTTTCCAGTCTCCGACTCTGCCTCCTGTCTCCCAAGGCCATTCCCACATACCATTACTGTACCGTCCCTTTGCATGCAAAGCAGGACCGATCGATTCTCACCGCTGACTCTTCAGCCAGTTTATGCTGCGTTTGCCGAATTGCTTTCTTGGCTTCCTGCAGTTCCTTGCCCATGGTGATCCTGGAGACACCAAAAATAGCATAAAAGTATTGCACATACATAGAAACATAGAAAATTGATGGCAGAAAAAGACCTCATGGTCCATCTAGTCTGCCCTTATACTATTTCCTGCATTTTATCTTAGGATGAAGTGTACGGAGAGCGGCGGCATACAAATCCAATAAATAAATAATAATAATAATAATAATAATAATAATAATATGTTTATCCCAGGCATGTTTCAATTCAGTTACTGTGGATTTTTCCGCCACTACTGATCATCATCAAGGAAAAACAAACCCAATTGCCTTTTGAAAAAGCATCTTTAGGACAAACTTGGCTTGGATGACTTAGAACCTTCACTCAAAGATGTGATACATTCTTGTTTCATATGATCTTTGGTGAGGAGGTCTACATCTGCTTCAGTCTGGTTCTTTCTTGTTTCCTGTGCAGTATGTTTTAACCAGATCAATGGGTGGGCAGGAACTACATATATGTCTGCCATTCACATGAAAATGTGAACCTATTCCTTCATCTCCAAGTCTTCGGAGAGAGACAGCATACAAATCTAATAAATAAACAAATAAATAAATTTTGCAAGTCTTCGGAATACAGTTGTCCAATGATCGTGACTCAAACTGCCAATCTCCTCTGATTTGGAGCTTGCAGTTAGCAGAATGGATCTCCAAATTGTGTAGCCAACTAACAAGCCTTCTCTAGCCTACTGATCATATCGCCAATCTTGGACCTGGAAGAGGTTGGCAGGAAAGGGGTATTAGCTGTAGTATTTGAGAAATAGAACTTCAAAGAAGTTCAGCTATCAAATCTCAATTAGTAATTCCAAGAGGGAGAGAGCTGGAATAACCTCTCTCAATTCAACCTCTAGGGCTGCTCTCCATGGTTCTGAACTCAAGTTCTGTTCCTTGTTTCTCTTGTATTGCTGACTTTTTATGGTACTTTTGAGCCTCCTCTTCCTCTTCCTCCTTGTATTGGGTGAAGCATTTGAGATGTCCACCTACAGTATATTTTCCTGCTTTTCTTCAGACACCAAGCCAAAAGAAGAGGATGATATATGATTAAAAAGGAAGAAGGGATCACAACAGTGACAACATCTATCCATTTTGGGAGAGAAAAAGAAGGCCTTGGACATACTAAGAAAATTCCTTTAGAGACAAGTTGACTTGATACATAAGCAAGTTTCCAATCCTTGAATTCCCTTGAAAACAATTGGACAGCTAAAATCTGCAATACACACATTCTCAGTTGGTTTAATTAGGACTCGGGTATGGAGAGATCTTACTCACATTCTCTCCTCCAATTTCTGTTGCTGGGAACTGTGCATTTCTCTCATTTTTTCCATCTCTTCAGTGACGCGGCCTTGGTTTCCAAGTAACTGTTGGAGGGGGAAACAATCATTCAGACCGAGTGATGCATCTTCATCACTGCTCATCCTAAATATTTTCAGTCTGGTGAATTCAGATTATAAACTCCATCATTTGGGGAATGTAGTGGCCGTGCTATTCAACTCACACTTTTCTCCAATTTTTGACGTTCTTCTTCTGAAGCTACCACCATATCTTCGGGCTAAAAGAAACCAAGCATGCATCCAAACGGTTAATATAGTACATGGAATCAACACAGGACCTCCTTACAATCCAATTGAAGAATACAGAATCTCTCATTTATTAATTGGCAATCCTTGTTCCCTAACTGCATCACCATTGATGACCTCTACAACACGTTCTTACACCAAATTAATAGACTTATAGACCTGCATGTTCCACTCACCTCTCCTAGAAGAAAACAAAAAAATAACGTACCAGTCTCGATAAAGAAACTACAAACCAAAAAAAGATCCCTCTGGCGTAAAAACAAAAAAGGCCCAGTAACCAACTTTAAAAGCCACTACAGAAGCATATGCCAACAAATAAAAGTAGAATGTCTCAACTATTACAGTGAACAAGAGGAAAACCTCCTACGCACCAAATCTACAACTTTGTCAACAACAAACTTAACGACTCCAGACCTATTCCACCTCTCGTAGGACCCAACAACAAAGAATATTCTCTCCTTATCTCTTATATCATATATATTTTCTCCCTCCCATCTACTTCTCTTCTTTTTACTTTCTATCGTTATATATATTACTTAATGTCTATTCTCTTACATATGTATTGTATATTGGACAAAGAATAAATAAAAAATAAATAAAAAATAATACAATGGCAGAGTTGGAAGGAAGACCTTGGAGGTCTTCTAGTCCAACCTCTTGCTTGAGTAAGAACCTTAAACCATTTCAAGTACCAATTAAAGGTAAAGGTTTCCTTCGCACATATGTGCTAGTCGTTCCCAGCTCTAGGGGGCGGTGCTCATCTCATGAGCTGGGGTGGCACAGCAAGTAGAGTGCTGTACTGCAGGGCCACTGAAGCTGACTGTAGATCTGTAGGTCAGTGGTTCAAATCTCATCGCCGGCTCCAGGTTGACTCAGCCTTCCATCCTTCCGAGGTGGGTAAAATGAGGACCCGGATTGTGGGGGCATAGGCTGGCTCTGTTAAAAAGTGCTATTGCTAACATGTTGTAAGCAGCCCTGAGTCTAAGGAAAAGGGTAGCATAAAAATTGAATCAATCAATCAATCACCATTTCTGTTGTGTTTGGGCTTGGGCCAGCCGTTGCTCCCACAGATGGGAGAGATGCGGCACAAAGTGAGTGCGAAAGCCTGGCTGACAGCCAGGAAGACATGGCAGACAGCCATGAGGATGAGGCCACTGGTTCAGAGGAGTTGGCAGACAGCACGCAGGACCCAGCAGACAGCCCAGGGGATTTGGCATGCAGTCACTCAGACAGTCTATCTTCCTTGGATTCCTCTGCAAACCAATTCATAGACATGCGTAGCCGAAGAGCTATGCAAAGGAGGGCTCAATTAAAGGACTATTATCAGTGATCAGAGTAGCACCTGGGCTGGGTGTGGTTCTTATATTGAGGGCTGGGTGTGGTTCCCTTAATGAGGGCTAGAGGTATAAAAGGGAACAGAGGCACAAGGCAAACTGTGGCTGTTTATCTGTGTTACTTTGTGGTTCCTGCTCTGAAGTTTCTGTTCCGTGCCTTTGGATTTCAACCCAGCCTTTTCTGGCACGTGGGAGGTGAAATCTCTGGGACTTGCTGTTTGCTCGCAAGTCTCCAAGATTCAAAGGACTCCTGAAACGTTTCTGCTCCATGCAGATTGTCTTTGTTTGCTTTTTCCTGTGTTTTGTATTTGGGCTGATTTACGCCTTGCACTATCGTTTATTATTGACACTAAGGACTGTTTTTGTTAACCCTCTTTTGTTTGTTTAATACATGTTTGCTGATTAGAAGAGCACGTGTGTGTTTGATTTCTTTTCCTTGGACTGTTACTAATCGCCTGAGCTCAGTCAGGCAGAACAATTTCTAAGTCAAAGAGCACTGTCCAAAGACATCTTCGTGGTGATGTGAACAGTTTGTTCACAACAAAGAGAAGGACAAAGAAGGCAGATACCTTGACTTTTCGGGCAGAGAGGTGATGGACCAAGGTTCGCACCCGCTCGACTTCAGCAGATGGTTCTTCAGGTTCAGACTGGGGGTCCCTGCTCTTGGTTTGGAAGTAGTGCAGATGCTCCCACTTGGCCTTAACCAAGTTCAGTAACTCCCTGCTCAGTTCTTCATTCTTAGAGACCTAACAAATGAGAGAGTGGATAAATACAGTCACTGATGGGCTCCTATGGGTATGGTCAAGTACGCAGAATCGGTAGAAAAATTATGATTTTTTTTTCCTTCTGGGCTCTGGGTATGGTTGCCGATCAGTTTCCGGTCACAATTCAAAGTGTTGGTTATGACCTATAAAGGCCTTCATGGCACCGGGCCAGGTTATCTCCAGGACCACCTTCTGCCGCACGAATCCCAGCGACCAATTAGGTCCCACAGAGTTGGCCTTCTCCGGGTCCAGTCAACTAAACAATGTTGTTTGGCGGGACCCAGGGGAAGAGCCTTCTCTGTGGTGGCCCTGGCCCTCTGGAACCAACTCCCCCCAGAGATTAGAATAGCCCCCACCCTTCTTGCCTTTCGCAAGCTTCTTAAAACCCACCTCTGTCGTCAGGCATGGGGGAATTAAGATATTCTTTCCCCCTAGGCTTCCACAATTTATGTATGATACGTTTGTATGTATGATTGGTTTTAAAATAAGGGTTTTTAGCTTCTTTAGTATTGGATTGTCGCATGTTGTTTTTACCACTGTTGTTAGCCGCCCCGAGTCTACGGAGAGGGGCGGCATACAAATCCAATAAAATGAAATGAAATGAAATGAAGAAAGATACAACTCAGTTCTGACAGTTTGTATGAGAGGGTGAAGACAGCTCCTCCCTAATACCGGTAACTCTCATGGTATATGCTTTATGTAGGTGTTGGCTAGCTTCAGTTTGGCACGATTCTGTCTATAGATGAAGAACAATAACCTGCTTGGAAGAAACATACACGTCTTTCTTGGGTTTTGGAACCTGATAGTTGCCTAGTGTCTGAAGCAGGTGAAGGATTACTCATGAGCCATTCATACTTCCTGTTCATGCTCCTTGCCCAACACAAGGTAGTTGCTCTTCAAAGCAAGGCACTCATTCCCCAGCTCCTTGTGGTCATTCTCCAAGGTGTGCAGGCGTTCCTGCAAAGCATCACGTTCCCCAGCGGTCCTCTCATCACGGAGCTCAGTCTCCAGAATACGATTCTCCAAGTCCAAGATCTGAGAAAGTAAATCCAGAGAGAGAGAAATGTAGGCTGAAAAATAAGCCTGGATCAAGAATGGGAATAGGAAAGTAGAACACATTTTAAATCCAACATTTCCCATGGAGCAACTGGATCATAGAGGGAGAAATGTGTTAAGTGGACACAGAAGTCAGCTGGAAATGGGGCGAGGGAATCAAGTGTCAATTTATAAAGGTGCAATAATTACCATATTTTTCAGAATATAAGACACAACTTTTTCCTCCCTAAAAGAGGCTGATAATTTGGGTGTGTCTTAAACTCTGAATGTAGCCTCTTTCTTTTCAGCCCCAGCTCTTACCTTGCAGGCTCTTTCACTGTTTCTCTCTGAAAAGAATGTTTTCCAAGCCCTAAGTCTTTGCAGGTTTTTTTTTCATTGTTCTAACTTGCTTCGAATAAGTTTCTTTCCAGACCTAACCAGGTGCTAACTATGTTCCCAGCTCTTACCAGTTTGCAAGCATTTTCATTGTTACTCTCTGAAAAGAATGTTTTCCAAGCCCTAAGTCTTTGCAGGGTTTTTTTCATTGCTCTAACTTGCTTCGAATAAGTTTCTTTCCAGACCTAACCAGGTGCTAACAATGTTCCCAACTCTTACCAGCTTGCAAGCACTTTCATTGTTACTCTCTGCGAATAATGTTCTCCAAGCCCTAAGTTTTTGCAGGGTTTTTTTTCATTGCTCTAACTTGCTTCGAATAAGTTTCTTTCCAGACCTAACCAGGTGTTAACAATGTTCCCAGCTCTTACCAGTTTGCAAGCACTTTCATTGTTACTCTCTGCGAATAATATTTTCCAAGCCCTAAATCTTTGCAGGGTTTTTTGCATTGCTCTATTTGCTCTGAATGTTTCTTTCCAGGTGCTAATGATGTTCTCAGCTCTTACTGACTTGCAAGCTCTTTCATTGTTTCTCTCTCCGAATAAAGTTTTTTTGAAGCCCTAATCAGGGGATAAAATAATGTGCTGCCTAAGGACGCTAGTCAGATGAATACCTGGTAAGCAGATTATTTTCCCTATTTTCTTCCCCAAAAACTAAGACGCGTCTTATACTCTGAAAAATATGGTTAAGTCTGCTACGAAAGATGATATACCTGATTCTTCAGTTCAAAGTTCTCAGCTTCATGTTGTTCTCTCTTTTTATTAGTTTCGATCTGGAAATCGACAAAGTCTTTGGAAATCTATGAAAACAGATACATCAAGTTTACTTTGTACACCTGGGGATAAAAAGCAGCAAAGATTTGTCCCATATATCTCCATTTATTTATTTATTTATTTGTTTGTTTGTTTATTTATTTATTTATTTTGTCCAATACACAGTACATATTGAAGAGGATAGACATTAAGTATTATATATAAAGAAAAGATATAAAGGTAGAGGAGAAGATATATGAAAGGAAGAAAAGATATATGATATATGAGATAAGGAGAGACAATTGGACAGGGGACGAAAGGCAGGCTAGTGCACTTATGTACGCCCCTTACTGACCTCTTAGGAACCTGGAGAGGTCAATCGTGGAGAGTCTAAGGGAGAAAATGTTGGGGGTTACGGGTTGACACTACTGAGTCCGGTAATGAGTTCCACGCTTCGACAACTCGATTGCTAAAGTCATATTTTTTACAGTCAAGCTTGGAGCGATTAATACTAAGTTTGAATTTGTTGCGTGCTCTTGTGTTGTTGCGGTTGAAGCTGAAGTAGTCATTGACAGGCAGGACGTTGCAGCATATGATTTTGTGGGCAATACTTAGATTGTGTTTTAGGCTTAACCCCCATAATCCCTTGCGGAGTGGAGTCTGGGCAATGGAATGAAGCTGGATGTTTCCTGCCTGGATGCCTTTCCTGTCACCAATGTGAAGTTATATTCGGCAGATATATTCTCATCGAGCCCAGAGAGAGGAACATTGGTCTCTACCTGGGATAGAACTCACAACCTCATGATTATGAGGTGAGAGCTCCATCTCTAGGCCACCACCATCATTCAAATTCATCCCCTACGTTGCTCCCTTAAAACCAGAACGCTTGTTGTACATAGCCCTAGAAAAAGTTGAATGTGATCTTCTGCAAAGATCAAAAATATTAAAAGGAACATGAGAAAATATTATTTTTACTGAAAGAGTGGTAGATCCTTGGAACAAACTTCCAGCAGACGTGGTTGATAAATCCACAGTAACTGAATTTAAACATGCCTGGGATAAACATATATCCATCCTAAGATAAAATACAGAAAATAGTATAAGGGCAGACTAGATGGACCATGAGGTCTTTTTCTGCCGTCAATCTTCTATGTTTCTATGTTTCTATACAGAAAATAGTGTAAGGGCAGACTAGATGGATCATGAGGTCTTTTTCTGCCGTCAATCTTCTATGTTTCTATACAGGAAATAGTATAAGGGCAGACTAGATGGAACATGAGGTCTTTTTCTGCCGTCAATCTTCTATGTTTCTATGTTTCTATACAGAAAATAGTATAAGGGCAGACTAGATGGATCATGAGGTCTTTTTCTGCCGTCAATCTTCTATGTTTCTATGTTTCTATACAGAAAATAGTATAAGGGCAGACTAGATGGACCATGAGGTCTTTTTCTGCCGTCAATCTTCTATGTTTCTATGTTTCTATACAGAAAATAGTGTAAGGGCAGACTAGATGGACCATTAGGTCTTTTTCTGCCGTCAATCTTCTATGTTTCTATACAGGAAATAGTATAAGGGCAGACTAGATGGAACATGAGGTCTTTTTCTGCCGTCAATCTTCTATGTTTCTATGTTTCTATACAGAAAATAGTATAAGGGCAGACTAGATGGATCATGAGGTCTTTTTCTGCCGTCAATCTTCTATGTTTCTATGTTTCTATACAGGAAATAGTATAAGGGCAGACTAGATGGATCATGAGGTCTTTTTCTGCCGTCAATCTTCTATGTTTCTATGTTTCTATACAGAAAATAGTATAAGGGCAGACTAGATGGATCATGAGGTCTTTTTCTGCCGTCAATCTTCTATGTTTCTATGTTTCTATACAGGAAATAGTATAAGGGCAGACTAGATGGATCATGAGGTCTTTTTCTGCCGTCAATCTTCTATGTTTCTATGTTTCTATACAGAAAATAGTATAAGGGCAGACTAGATGGATCATGAGGTCTTTTTCTGCCGTCAATCTTCTATGTTTCTATGTTTCTATACAGAAAATAGTATAAGGGCAGACTAGATGGAACATGAGGTCTTTTTCTGCCGTCAATCTTCTATGTTTCTATGTTTCTATACAGGAAATAGTATAAGGGCAGACTAGATGGATCATGAGGTCTTTTTCTGCCGTCAATCTTCTATGTTTCTATGTTTTTATACAGGAAATAGTATAAGGGCAGACTAGATGGACCATGAGGTCTTTTTCTGCCGTCAATCTTCTATGTTTCTATGCATGACGGACTTTTTTAGTATTTTGTCAGAGTGTGCATAGCGTGACTACTATTTTGAGACAACCCAGGAGCAAAATAGGTTTGACTTACAAACAGTGGTCTATGTAACTTACATTTTTTTTAATTTTTATTTTGTCAAGTACGTATTGGTATTGGTAGTATACAAAGAAATAACATTCTTTATATACACGATATTGGTACTAATAAGAGAGAAACATAGGGCAGGGGTGGTAGGCACGTTGGCCTAATATTGAAGGACCAAGTGCCTTGGACCAAGGAGGAAAGGACCAAATGCTTCTTGCTTCTCTCCGGGGCAGCAACAGAGCCTCAAATTTGTCCTGCTGTTACCTTGAGCTTCTCCTCTTCACTGTGGATCAACCTGGAGGACAGATCCGCCTTGGAGATTGCCAACTGTCCCAGCCTCTCCTGCAGTTCTCCCAGCTTGCTGTATAGCCTTTCGTTTCGATCTTGCAGCTGAACCTGAGTGAGGGGAAAGGGAGATTCGGTGGAATTTTAAAATTAAGGGAGACTAGGATGGTCCCATTTCGGCCTTATTAGGCCTCATCAGCTAGCCACACCCTTTCTTTACTGGGATTCGATCTGGTGAACTCTGCATTGTAAAGCAGAGAGCTAACAGTTAGAGCTATCAGATCTGAATCCTTCCAGCTCTGTACCAGGGAGGGGCTATATGTTTTTCTTATGTCGGATCACCCTGGTATATTTAAGGAACGTCACAGCTCCTTTTTGCCTCTAGGCCCGACCCAGGACCACTACAAGGCAGTTAATATATTTATAGCCGACAACTATATTCTGTATGTGTTAAATGTTTTTTTAGCTGGAATTTTAAAATTAAGGGAGACTAGGATGGTCCCATTTCGGCCTTATTAGGCCTCATCAGCTAGCTACACACACACACACACACACACACACACACACACAGTAAAATACATGATGAAGGTTATAGAGGAGATACTCATAGTAAAATATATCTAGGAAAGAATAGAAAAGAAGATATAGTAATAGAACATATCAATGAAAGAATAGAAGAAGAGATATAGGAATAGAAGAAAGGTATAGGAGATATAGGAGAGCAATAGGACAGGGGACGGAAGGCACTCTAGTGCACTTGTACTCGCCCCTTACTGACCTCTTAGGAATCTGGATAGGTCAACTGTGGATAATCTAAGGGTAAAGTGTTGGGGGTTTGGGGATGGAAACTTGTCCTTTTTTGTTTTTCCTCCAGAGAGATTTTTTTCTTGTTTGTAATTTTCTTATTGAGATGGGGAGGTTATTTTTTTTGTTTCTGGTACATGTTAGAGGTACATGAAGTCTGATGATAATTTTCATTTTGAGTAGGAATGTGTTGTAGAAGTCATCAGTAGTGTAGCATTCAGAGAATAGAGTTTTCCAGTTTAATGTTGAGAAGTGGGCTTCAATGAGTTCGCAGTTCGTTTTTTTGAAATTGAATTTAGGTGTTGTATTATTTTGGTGGATCATGGTATGGCTTAGGTTGAGACTGAAGTTTATCATGCTGTGGTCGCTATTGGAAAATGGTTCTGTTATTTGTAAGCCATATATTGCACTTTTGCTGTTGCAGAAGATGAGATCCAGACAGTTATCAAGTCTGGTATTGTTAGTTACTAGTTGGTCGAGTCCCAGATAGAAGTCTTGTAGAAGACTTAATAATACATTTTATTTACGGTCAAAGACCATCAATATAATATTAATAATAATTAAAGGGAAAAAGAACAGGAAACAGGACTTTTGGCTGAGCAACCAAGATTGACCCATCGTAACTATACAAGAGATGTACATATTTCGCTATGAAGGCACACATTTGCGACGAATCCCCGCTGCTGCCACGCAGAATCTGGCCACCTGTGCCATAATCCTGGCCTGCTCATCCCCAAACAGCCACTGGAAATAGGCAACGTCCGAGAGGCCAGGATATCCCGCAATAAGTGGTAAAATATGCTTTCTCCTAATGTCAGAGTAGAAGGAGCATCTCAGGAGCATGTGTCCCTCAGTCTCCACCTTTCCTGAGCCACAAGTCTACGGAGAGGGGCAGCATACAAATCTAATAAATAATAATAATAATAATAATAAAATCTTTCAGTGGCTGGAGTTCCCTTGTACTTGCCGTACAAAACGGCAGATGGAAGCGCACGGTGCCTTGGAGAAGACTTTAATTCTGGCAACTTGATACAATCAGATCAAGGGAGGTAGTTACTTGTTTAATTAATTAAATAATAATAATAATAATAATAATAATAATAATAATAATAATAACAACAATTTATTAGATTTGTATGCCACCCCTCTCCGAAGACTCGGGGCAGCTCACAACAATTATAAACAATGTACAAATCCAATATTTAAAAAAACAATTTAAAAAACCCTTATAATAAAATAATCACACAACCCAATCAAACCATACATAAAGCAGTAGTTAGGGCGGCAAAGGTGAGTTTTCAACAACTTGCGAAAGGCGAGGAGGGTGAGGGCAGTTCTGATCTCCGGGGAGAGTTGGTTCCAGAGGGCCGGGGCCACCACAGAGAAGGCTCTTCCCCTGGGCCCCGCCAGACAACATTGCTTAGTTGATGGAACCCGGAGAAGGCCAATTCTGTGGGACCTAATTGGCCACTGAGATTCATGCAGCAGAAGACGGTCCTGGAGGTATTCTGGTTCGATGCCATGTAGGGCTTCATAGGTCATAACCAACACTTTGAATTGTGACCGGAAACTGATCGGCAGCCAGTGCAGGCCACGGAGTGTTGATGAGACATGGACGTTTGTTTGCTTGTTTGTTGGATTTCTATGCAGCTTACAACATATAAAAACCGTAAGTTCGGATAAATTAGATCCAATGAAATTAAAATTACATAAACTATCTAAAATCCCTAGTTATATTAAAATCAATCACACCCATTCATACAGCAACCATACGATCATTCATGGGCCAGGGTCTAAGGTCTAATCAGTCCCAGCCTGGTGGCATAAATGAGTCTAATACCATTCTATAAAGCCTTAGTAAAACCACATCTAGAGTACTGCATCCAGCTTTGGTTCCCACACGATAACAAAAGATGGGTGGATGGACGGACAGAAAGAATATAGAGAGAGAGAGAAAGGAAAGAAGGAATGAGAGATGATCATAGAGATGATAGATAGATGATAGAAAGAAAGAGAAAGAAAGGAAAGAAGGAAGGATGAATAGATAGATAGATAGATAGATAGATAGATAGATAACTAGATAGATAGATAGATAGATAGATAGATAGATAGATAGATAGATAGATAGATAGATAGATAGATAGATGATGATGGATGGACGGATAATATATATAGAGAGAAGGGAAAGGAGCAACATGATAAATGAGAGAGGGAGAGAGATGATAGACAGACACAAAGACAGAGGATAGATAGTTCCCCCCCTCCCCAAATGGTGCAGAATTATTTTGAAGGTGATAGATAGCTCCAATAGCTGCCGTAGCCTTTTGGAAATGGGAGTTTAAAGGTGTAAAACCGTTCTGACTTTTTCCTTCCTGGACCTTGGTTATTATAATACCAATATAATAGGACAGGAAAGCATTTATTTGAACCCTTTACTTTTTTTTCCTGTTCATCTACTTACATTTTCATTGGTGAGGGACTGAATTTGCTCCAGGAAAGTGCCGAGGTCACTGTACTCGGACCCTTTGGCCATGGAGTCCCAAGCAGTGAGGCTGAAGTGTTGCCTGCAAGGGAGTAAAATCCAGGAAGAAGCCCAAGAAGATTGACCGAATGGCAAGGAAGGAAGTTTTCCCTTGTTCTGATGGGTGAAGGCAGGGTTGCTATCAACTCCAGTTGCTAACAGGCGTGGCTCACAGCTTCATAAGAAGGTGAAGAAAAATGACCAAACAATACAACCAGTTCAAGGGGAAGTTCTAACTCACCTCGTTGCCGGTTCGCTTCCTCCCACGCTGTGTGGGTAAGCCTCGTGGGCGCATGCAAAAAATCCAACTTTTTTTTTAAAAAAAAATGCCTGGTGACCGCAGGAAATTCAGCTTCAGGGCATATCTATCTATCCTATCTATCTATCTATCCTATCTATCCTATCTATCTATCTATCTATCTATCTATCTATCTATCTATCTATCTATCCTATCTATCTATCTATCTATCTATCTATCCTATCTATCTATCTATCTATCTATCTATCCTATCTATCTTTCTATCTATCTATCCTATCTATCTATCTATCTATCTATCTATCCTATCTATCTATCTATCTATCCTATCTATCTATCTATCTATCCTATCTATCTATCTATCTATCTATCCTATCTATCTATCTATCTATCCTATCTATCTATCTATCCTATCTATCTATCTATCTATCTATCCTATCTATCTATCTATCTATCTAGACTATCTATCTATCTATCTATCTATCCTATCTATCTATCTATCCTATCTATCTATCTATCTATCCTATCTATCTATCTATCCTATCTATCTATCTATCTATCTATCTATCTATCTATCCTATCTATCTATCTATCCTATCTATCTATCTATCTATCCTATCTATCTATCTATCTATCTATCTATCTATCTATCTATCCTCTCTATCTATCTATCCTCTCTATCTATCTATCTATCTATCCTATCTATCTATCCTATCTATCTATCTATCTATCTATCCTATCTATCTATCTATCTATCTATCCTATCTATCTATCTATCTATCTATCTATCCTATCTATCTATCTATCTATCTATCTATCTATCTATCTAATCTATCCTATCTATCTATCTATCCTATCTATCTATCTATCTATCTATCCTATCTATCTATCTATCTATCCTATCTATCTATCTATCTATCCTATCTATCTATCTATCTATCTATCTATCTATCTATCTATCCTATCTATCCTATCTATCTATCTATCTATCTATCTATCTATCTATCTATCTATCTATCTATCTAGTTATCTATCTTATCTAGAAGAAAAATTCAGAAAAAAATCCCCCCCCCCTAAAATAATCACATACATCCAAAACTGAAAATAAGATTGACAGTTCTGTGTTAGCAAAAACTTCAGAAGAGAAGAATTTAGGGATAGTGATTTCTGACAGTCTCAAAATGGGTGAGCAGTGCAGTCAGGCGGTAGGGAAAGCAAGTAGAATGCTTGGCTGCATAGCTAGAGGTATAACAAGCAGGAAGAGGGAGATTGTGATCCCGCTATATAGAGTGCTGGTGAGACCCCATTTGGAATACAGTGATCCCCCGCTCGTTGCGAGGGTTCCGTTCCAGGACCCCCCGCAACGAGCGGGTTTTCGCGAAGTAGCGCTGCGGAAGTAAAAACACCATCTGCGCATGTGCAGATGATGTTTTTAACTTCCGCAGCGCTAGCGAGGAGCCGAAGATTGGGGGCGGCGGGGCTGTTTTAAAACGTCGTCGCCGACATGGGGGGCTCGCTAGCACCCCCCGAACCCCCAACCCAGGTTTGGGGGGGTGCTAGCGAGCCCCCCATGTCGGCGGGGACCTTTTAAAACACCCGCGCGGCTTTCCAATGAGTCCCGAAGACACGTTTGTCTTCGGGACTCATTGGAAAGCTCCGATCGTTTTAAAACAGTTGCGCCGTTCTCCGCTGACTCCTAAAGCGGGGTGCGAAATGACTTGGAGGAATGGGAAGCTGAAACCGGCCGATTTGGACTTCCCATTCCTCCAAGTCACTTCGCCGCTCGTGTCCTGGCTAAACCGGGCAGCAGGAGACAGGCTTTGAGTTTTGGCTGCGGGGCGAGGGAGTTAGGAAAGTCCTACTTCTCCCCCCGCAGCCAAAAACTCAAAGCCTGTCTCCTGCTGCCCGGTTTAGCCAGGACACGAGCGGCGAAATGACTTGGAGGAATGTGAAGCTGAAACCGGCCGGTTTCAGCTTCCCATTCCTCCAAGTCATTTCGCACCCCGCTTTAGGGCGACAGGCGGTGGGCTGGGAGCCGCAGGCGAAAGGAGCTCGGGCATTGTTCTCCGGACCCCGCCCGCGGCCCTTTCCCTCTCCAGGCTGCGGGCGGGGTCCGGAGAACAATGCCCGAGCTCCTTTCGCCTGCGGCTCCCAGCCCACCGCCTGTCGCCCGGTTTAGCCAGGACACGAGCGGCGAAATGACTTGGAGGAATGTGAAGCTGAAACCGGCCGGTTTCAGCTTCCCATTCCTCCAAGTCATTTCGCACCCCGCTTTAGGGCGACAGGCGGTGGGCTGGGAGCTGCGGGCGAAAGGAGCTCGGGCATTGTTCTCCGGACCCCGCCCGCGGCCCTTTCCCTCTCCAGGCTGCGGGCGGGGTCCAGAGAACAATGCCCGAGCTCCTTTCGCCTGCGGCTCCCAGCCCACCGCCTGTCGCCCTAAAGCGGGGTGCGAAATGACTTGGAGGAATGGGAAGCTGAAACCGGCCGGTTTCAGCTTCACATTCCTCCAAGTCATTTCACCGCTCGTGTCCTGGCTAAACCGGGCAGCAGGAGACAGGCGGTGGTCCGGGGGGCGCTGGCTCTCGGCGCTTTCGAGCTGAGTCCGGGAGCGAATTCGCTCCCGGACTCAGCTCAAAAGCGCCGATAGCAAGCGGCAAGGAACGGCTTGTCCACGCCGTTCATTCTCGCCGCTTTCGAGCTGAGTCCGGGAGCGAATTCGCTCCCGGACTCAGCTCGAAAGCGCCGAGAACGAACGGCAAGGAACGGCTTGTCCACGCCGTTCATTCTCGCCGCTTTCGAGCTGAGTCCGGGAGCAAATTCGCTCCCGGACTCAGCTCGAAAGCGCCGAGAACGAACGGCAAGGAACGGCTTGTCCACGCCGTTCATTCTCGCCGCTTCCGAGCTGAGTCCGGGAGCGAATTCGCTCCCGGACTCAGCTCGAAAGCGGCGAGAATGAATGGCGTGGGCGGGCGGCAGCGAGGAGTTTGCGTGGGCGGTGGGGAAACTCCTCGCTGACGCCAGCAAGAGGGGGAAGACTCAGGGAAGCCGCCCAGCAGCTGATCTCCCGGTTGCCATCTACGCATGCGTGCCCACGGGCACGCATGCGTAGATGGTATTTTGACTTCCGGGTTGAAAAATAGCGAAGTACCCTGTTCGCAATGGTTGGGGACGCAATAAACGGGGGATCACTGTACTGTGTTCAGTTCTGGAGACCTCACCTACAAAAAGATATTGACAAAATTGAATGGGTCCAAAGACAGGCTAAAAAAATGGTGAAAGGTCTTAAGCATAAAACTTATCAGGAAAGACTGAATGAACTCAATCTGTATAGTCTGGAGGACAGAAGGGGAAGGGGGCACATGATCGAAACATTTAAATATGTTAAAGGGTTAAATAAGGTTCAGGAGGGAAGTGTTTTTAATAGGAAAGTGAACACAAGAACAAGGGGACACAATCTGAGGTTAGTTGGGGGAAAGATCAGAAGCAACGTGAGAAAATATTATTTTTACTGAAAGAGTAGTAGATCCTTGGAACAAACTTCCAGCAGACGTGGTTGGTAAATCCACAGGAACTGAATTTAAACATGCTTGGGATAAACATATATCCATCCTAAGATAAAATACAGGAAATAGTATAAGGGCAGACTAGATGGACCAGGAGGTCTTTTTCTGCCGTCAATCTTCTATGTTTCTATGTTTCTATGTTTGTTTGTCTTCCTCCCTCTCATTATTAGTAGTCTGCCTGCCTCCCTCCCTCCCTTCTTCCAATCATTATTAGTTTCCTTCCTTCCTTCTTCTCTCCCTCTTTCTCATCATTATTAGTATCATCCCCACCACACCTTTTTCCCAAGCAAAGAGACAGATTTGCTGATGAGACAAATGTGTTTGTTCCTCTTTAAGTTTGTTTTCAAACATTTTTTTCCCGACCATAGATTTCCTTTTTCATCCCCTTTTGACTACAAAGTCCCACAACCCTTTTCTCTGCTTTGCAGTTGCTCCGTTCATTTTGTTTCTGGTTATTGAGGGGGGAAAGTGTGCTTTCAAAAATGGATTGGTACCTTCTTATTTCTGGATTTTGTTTTTTAATCAGCAGAAAGAGACTGAACAGCGAGGTTATTTTATCCATTTTCATGTCACTTTTATTTTCAGACCCCTTAGATGAACCCTTCAATTTTCTTTGACTCTCAACAATTATACTGTTTGGTTCCAAATCTAGTTATTTCTCTAACACGGTCCCACAGACCTTTGAATAGTATTAATTAGTAAGGCGGACAATGTAATTATAAATCAGCCCTGAATTATTTCTGTGTAATACAGTGGTGAAAGCAATTATATCTACGGCCACACTGTCTTACAACAGAAGGATCAACGCTGGGTTAAATCCAATAAAATTGGGATGGTGGTAAAATTACTGCACCAAAACTAAGCAAATCGCTACATGTTCTCTTTGATTTGGTTGCATGACCATTTGAACAATTCCATAATAAAAAATGTCAGTCAGATCAAATGGAAAGATGAGCAAATGAGAAGCATGTCTAAGTAATATTCATGGTGGCTGATTTAATTCAAGTTGGGGTCCTGAGAGTTTCGGTGGTGCAGTGGTTAGAGTGCAGTACTGCAAGCTACTTCTGCTGATCACCAGCTGCCAGCAGTTTGTCAGATCGAATATCAGTAGGCTCAAGGTTAACTCGGCCTTCCATCCTTCCAAGATTAGTAAAATGAGGACCCAGATTGTCAGGGACAATATTCTTACTCTCTGTAAATCGCTTAGAGAGGGCTGTAAAGCACTGTGAAGCGGTATAAGAACCTAAGAAGAGCCCTGCTGAATCAGGCCAAAGCCCATCGAGTCCAGCATTCTGTGTCACACAGTGGCCCACCAATTGTACATGGGGATCTTGAGCAGAAGGAGAAGGCAAGACCCTCCCTTTCCCTTGACCCCCAACAAATGGGACCCAAGGGAATCCTGCCTGCGTCGACCAACATAGAGGTGGCACATGGACCTCCGTTTCAATAACCACCAATACACTTGGCATCCATGAATCTGTCTAATCCTGCCTTGAAGCTATCCAGGCTGACAGCTGTCACAACCTCTTCTGGAAGGGAATTCCATAAACCAATGACCCACTGGGTGAAGAAATATTTCCCTTTATTTGTCCTCACTTTCTTACCTATGAGCTTTAGGGAGGGCCCCCTCATCCTAGTATTGTGTGATAGAGAAAAGAATTTTTCTCTATCCGCCTTTTCTATCCCATGCATGATTTTATACACTTCGATCAAGTCACCCCTTAAATGCCGTCTTTCAAGGCTGAAGAGACCAAGGCATTGCAACCTGGTTTCATAAGGAAGGTGCTCTTATGACTTAGACTTATCTAAGTCTAAAATGCTATTGTTAAATGCTATAATGGAGATGCTCAGATTCTAGATCAATGGTTCTCAACCTGGGGGTCAGGACTCTTTTGCAGGTCGAATGACCGCTTCACAGGGGGCATCTAACACTATAGGAAAAGACAAATTTCCCATGGTGTTAGGAACTAAAGCTTCTATTCTGGCACCTTGGAACATATTTTTACAATCTGACCAATCAGGCGTTTACAGTGGTGTCCCTCTGACCTTCCTGCCAATCAGCTTAAAGCTCTGTTGGGAGAATTGGTGCAAGACTTATGGTTGGGGTCACCACAACTTGAGGAACTGTATTAAAGAGTTGCGGCATTAGAAACCATTGTAGATGAATGTGGAAAATGAATGGCGTATGGTCCAAGAACCTCAACACCTTTGGATGGTCAACGAACTGCTGTAAGTCAAGGACTACATTTATCACCCAAGAATCTGCTACTAGGATCAAAGAGATACTAAAATGTCTAGATTCTAAGAATCTATATATATATATGGTCTCTGGGTGGCTGTGCCATAAAGTTGAGGTCACCGGACAAATATGTAGACCGGGAGAATAGCTGCATTTGATTTATGTTTGACGCTTAATAAAATATCAATTAGATGGATTCATATGATGGTTCTTCTTGTCTTCAAGATCTCCTTGAGAGGTTGATCACCAACTCTTATGACACCTCCAAGTTGTTTTCTTGGCAGCAGAATCTTTGGACATTGAAGGATGTTTTATGCTACCTGGTCTAGAAAACAGTCCCCGGATGCCCTAGGTTTGGGTGTTCAATATTGAGAGCTTTAAGACTTGTGGACTTCAACTCCCAGAATTCCCCTGGGAAATGCCAGGAGCTGAGGTCCATATGTCTTGAAATTGCTAAAATGAACACCCTTGACTTAACTAGTCCTTCATCCAGTATGAATCCATTTTCTCCCTGTTCTGTTTCTGAATTTCCAAGATCTTTTCATATTTTCCCCTTTCATCCCATTAAAAAAGAAGGTTCATGGATAGGAGGAGGGCTCTGGAGCTTTCATTGATGTTTCCAATTCTATACTGTAAGAATGTTCTCAGATATCCCTCCATCTCAGTCACAATTCAAAGTGTTGGTCATGACCTATAAAGCCCTACATGGCATCGGACCAGAATATCTTTGGGACCGTCTTCTGCCGCACGAATCCCAGCGACCGATTAGGTCCCACCGAGTTGGCCTTCTCCGGGTCCCGTCGATTAAACAATGCCGTCTGGTGGGACCCAGGTGAAGAGCCTTCTCTGTGGCGGCCCCGGCCCTCTGGAATCAACTCCCCCCAGAGATTAGGACTGCCCCCACCCTCCTTAACTTTTGAAAGCTTCTGAAGACCCACCTTTGTTGCTAGGCATGGGGAAACTGATATATCCCTAGCTATTATGATTTATGTATGGTCTGTTAGGTTGTGTGATTGTTTTTCTTTTTATAATAAGGGTTTTAAATTGTTTTTTAACATTAGATTTGTAGATAGTGTATTGTTGTTGTGAGTCGCTTCAAGTTGTTGTTGTTGTTATTATTATTATTATTATTATTATTATTATTATTATTCATGTCTTGATCTCATCTTCCTTATCCTTGTAAGAGGGGGTCCTGATCCCCAAAGTCCCCATCGTCTTCTGAGTCAGACAATACCATAATTGGGGGTTCTACAGTCTTTGGTGGTTCCCAGTCTCCAACTCCCCTTCACTCTCACTCTCAGACTCAGGTGACAAGAACACTGGCCTGCGATGCCAGTATTCATCTGTCTCCTGGTCCTTGAAACCCATGATCAACTAAGCCAGATATGGACCACTCACAACAGGATCAAACTCTCAAGCTCACCAAATCTCAACTCTAATTGCCACATCATTCAAAGTCAGGTTACATGAGTGAGCAACTCAATGCCACCCCACAAAAATATTCGATTACAGCTACAGGGAGCATTGACCAGACCAGATGAGGAAGGCTTGGAGAGGAGGCAGTAATTTATTCAACATCTGGAAAGTCATAGATTCGAGGGGTCCTTGGTGCTCTCTGAACTTGCTTATTTTCTTGTAGGCGTTTCAATACCCAACTAGCTGACGTCATCAGTACTAGTCATAGATTCCCAAACTCTCCAGGGGAAAGTACTGGAGGAAGCGACCAATTAGGTCCCACAGAGTTGGCCTTCTCCGGGTCCCATCAACTAAACAATGCCATTTGGCGGGGCCCAGGGGAAGAGCCTTCTCTGTGGCGGCCCCGGCCCTCTGGAACCAACTCCCCCCAGAGATTAGAATAGCCCCCACCCTCCTTGCCTTTCGCAAGCTTCTTAAAACCCACCTCTGTCGTCAGGCATGGGGGAATTAAGATATTCTTTCCCCCTAGGCTTCCACAATTTATGTATGGTACGTTTGTATATATGATTGGTTTTAAAATAAGGGTTTTTAGCTTCTTTAGTATTGGATTGTCGCATGTTGTTTTTACTACTGTTGTTAGCCGCCCTGAGTCTACGGAGAGGGGCGGCATACAAATCCAATAAAATGAAATGAAATGAAACATTTATCTGAATATGCCTTTAGAAATGTACACGTTGGATCGATATGAGAAAGTAAGGCCGGTCAATAGCAAAATAAAGATTCTCAACCCTCCTTTGATTCCTTAGCATCTCACGTCTCAGTGTCCATCACCGGGGATCTCCCCAAGATGCTCTCGGCTGGCATTCAGCTCCTCCTGGCCAGATTCAGAAGTCCAATTAGCCAGTAGATCACTAAAATCGGGAGGGTTGCCATGGGGGGTACCTATGGGGCTGAGTGTCGGTTCCCTCCAGAAGGACTGAGGTAGCTTCCTGCTCTGCATGGGGGTGACATGTGCAAACTTCCTCTCCAGCTTCATCAATTTCTTATCATCGGGCGAGAGACGCCGTTGGAGACACCTACAAAAACCATACTCAAAAAGTTCGGCCAGCGGGCCTAGCTTTTCATCTTTCCCACACAGGCATCTCCAGAGCTGCTCAAAAGTCTTGTAGGGGTCAGAAAGATCTTCATCTTCCGTCTCCCCACGCTGAGGAATCCTCATCACCCCTTGTCCTGAGAGTGGTGGGGAGCAGAAGTCCTCGTAAGCGTTGCAACTGCTTTCCTCCACTCTTTCCTCCTCCTGCTGCCCTTTGTTCTTCCTGCCAAAATACCTCTGGATGTCGTTGCTGATGCGTTCAGCAAATTGGAGGAGCTGCACGGTTTTTTTTGTGGTGTTGACGCTGGAGTTGACCTCCGCCGGGGCGTCTTCGTGCGCAGAGGTAACTACGAAGTCTTCTAGTTCCATCTCTTCCCTCCCTTCCTCTTCTGCCTCATCATCTTCCTCTTCCTCTTCAGTGTCTTCTTCTCCAGATAAATATTGGAAGCTCATCTCCTGACCAGCGAGGGAGGTCAGAAACGGATGCTGGAATTCTGTGGGCAATCTGAATTTGCTTAGAGTTTGTATCACTCCAGCGGCCATCTTTTCCCCCTTTGTTGTTCGAAGGCTTGACTTTCTGGATCAAACAACCACGGAAAAGTGGGGACCCACTGTTGGAAAACAAAGACACAATGAGACTAGATCCTATCAACAAGGGGGGACATGATCAAAACATTTAAATGTGTTAAAGGGTTAAATAAGGTTCAGGAGGGAAGTGTTTTTAATAGGAAAGTGAACACAAGAACAAGGGGGCACAATCTGAGGTTAGTTGGGGAGAAGATCAGAAGCAACGTGAGAAAATATTATTTTACTGAAAGAGTAGTAGATCCTTGGAACAAACTTCCAGCAGACGTGGTTGGTCAATCCCTTCTTCCCATCATTATTAGTTTCCTTCCTTCCTTCTTCTCTCCCTCCCTCTCATCCTAAGATAAAATACAGTCACTGAGTTTCAACATGCCTGGGATAAACATATATCCACCCTAAGATAAAATACAGGAAATAGTATAAGGGCAGACTAGATGGACCATGAGGTCTTTTTCTGCCATCAAACTTATTATTATTATTATTATTATTTATTTATTTATTTATTTATTTATTTATTTATTTATTTATTTATTTATTTATTTATTTATTTATTTATTTATTTATTTATTTATTTATTTATTTATTTATTTATTAATTATTTATTTATTTATTTATTTATTTGTATTCCGCCCCTCTCCGTAGACTCGGGGCGGCTAACAACAGTAAAAAAGACAATATGTACAAATCTAATATTAAAAATAATGTAAAAAACCCCAATTTAAAAAACCAGTCATACATACAGCCATAGCATGCATAAATTTTATAAGCCTAGGGGGAAGGGAATATCTCAATTCCCCCATTCCTGACGACAGAGGTGGGTTTTAAGGAGCTTACGAAAGGCAAGGAGGGTGGGGGCAACTCTGATATCTGGGGGGAGTTGGTTCCAGAGGGTCGGGGCTGCCACAGAGAAGGCTCTTCCCCTGGGGCCCCCCAGACGACATTGTTTAGTCGACAGGACCCGGAGAAGGCCAACTCTGTGTGACCTAACTGGTCGCTGGGATTCGTGCGGCAGAAGACGGTCCCGGAGATATTCTGGTCCGATGCCATGAAGGGCTTTATAGGTCATAACCAACACTTTGAATTGTGACCGGAAACCGATCGGCAACCAGTGCAGACTGCACATTATTATTATTATTATTATTATTATTATTATTATTATTATTATTATTATTATTATCAATAATAATAATAATAATAATAATAATAATAATAATAAATTATTAGATTTGTATGCTGCCCCTTTCCGAAGACACGCATGCTAGCACAGGCACACGCATCCTTTTGTCATGTGAACCAAAAAACTTCACCATCCCTGATGCAGAGTCTTCGGCTTGTACAGGGGTTTGGTCTACAAGACCTCAAAGGTCCCTTCCAACTCTCTTATTCTGTTGAAACCAACACTTTCCAACCCAGAATAGACCAAAGACCCAAGTTCTTTAGCAAAAGTTGCTTCGTTTGAAAGAAATGGAGAGAGAGGGAGACTATTGAATTTATTTACCAGTATCTTTCATCGAGGACAGTGATGGCGAACCTATGGCATGGGTGTCACAGGTGGCACGCGGAGCCATATCTGCTGGCACGTGAGCCGTTGCCCTAGCTCAGCTCCAATGTGCATGTGTGTGCCAGCCAGCTGGTTTTTGGCTCGCACAGAGGCTTTGGGAGGGCGTTTTTGGCTTCCAGGCAGCCTCCAAAGGGATGAGGAGGCCGTTTTTACCCTCTCCCAGCTCTAGGCAAGCCTTTGGAGCCTGGGGAGGGCAAAACACGAGCCTACTGGGCCCGCCAGAATGTGGGAAACAGGCCATTTTCGGCCTCCAGCGGTCCTCCTGCAGGTAGGGGAAGCAGTTTTTGCCCTCCCTAGGCATTGAATTATGGGTGTGGGCACTCGCGCCTGTGCGATAGCACACACGCACGCTCTTTCGGCACCCGAGGGAAAAAAGGTTCACCATCAGTGTTCTGTCGGGCTCTCTGGTAGACTCCTCCCAAAAATTCACAGGTACAAATTTCAGACACACACACGTTTGAAAATTCAAAACAATGTTTTTTATAATGAAAATTCACTTAAACCAAGCCCTCTTTTGGTATAGCAAAGAGCACTCGTCTCCAAACAAACTGGTAATTTGTACAAGTCCCTTATCAGTTCTGTGATGCTTAGCTTGCAGCTGTGAGGCAATTCACAGTCCTTCTTCTTTCACAAAGTGAAACACACTTTGCTCTGGTTTAGTTTCAAAGCGGGGGAAAATCAGCACACGAAAGGTCAAAGTCAGTAAAGCAGTCACGAAACACAACGATCAGATAATCCTCCACAATGGCCAAACCCACAGGCTGCTATTTATAGCAGCCTCACTAATTACCACAGCCCCACCCAACCACAGGTGGCCTCATTTTCTTTGATAATAATCTCTCAGTTGTTGTTGTTGCCTATGCATCGCTCTCCGCATGCGTGGCTGTATCATTAACTCTTGTTCTGAATCCAAGGAGGAGCTAGAGAATTGATCTCCTTCTGAGCTGTCTGCCCCACTCTCCTCCTCCGTGTCACTCACGTCTTCTTGGTCAGAGGAGCCTTCATCAGCAGATTCCACCGGGGGCAAAACAGGCCTGCAGCATGTGGATGTCACCCCCACATCCACAGTCCTTGGTGTAGGAGCTGGGCCAGAGCTAACCACAACAATCAGTGATCTAGGACTTGAAGTTGCCCAGGCTGGACACCCCTGCACTATATGATTCTGGCTACCTAATAAAGTTATTTGGAATGCTCCTTCCTGCCAGGCCCTGCAGATAGAAAATGAGCATTGCACAAGGCAGGCTGAACAAGGACCACTCTTTATTGCTATGGTCTCTTCTGTTTCCACCCTGACAAGGGCATTCTTTTCAGAAATCTTTAGAAAGGGTCTACTCTTCTTCCTCCCTTCCAGCATGGAACTAGCCCAGAGTTTTGAGTCTTAAGACAGCCAGATTTGGACTTCTGCTCCCTCATTGCTCTTTGGGTTGCTTTGCAGCTGGACAAAATTCGCCACTAGATTTACCTTCTTAAGAATGCACAGAAGAGCAACAAAGGCTAAAACATGTGATGAACGGTTGCGGGAACTGGGAATGTTTTGTTCAGTGAAAAGAAGGACTAGGGGAGAGATGATAGCAGTGTCACAATATCTCAGGGGCTGCCACAAAGAAGAGGGAGTCAAGCTCTTCTCCAAAGCATCTGAGGGTAGAACAAGAAGCAATAGGTGGAAACTAAACAAGGAGAGAAGCAAGATTCGCCCATGTCTCATCAACACTCCGTGGCTTGCATTGGCTGCCGATCAGTTTCCAGTCACAATTCAAAGTGTTGGTCATGACCTTTAAAGCCCTACATGGCATTGGACCAGATTACCTCTGGAACTGCCTGCTACCGCACGAATCCCAGCGACTGATAAGGTCCCACAGAGTTGGCCTTTTCCGGGTCCTGTCGACTAAACAATGTCATTTGGCGGGCCCCAGGGGAAGAGCCTTCTCTGTGGCGGCCCCAGCCCTCTGGAAGCAACTCCCCCCGGAGATTAGATGCCCCCACCCTCCCTGTCTTTCGTAAACTACTCAAGACTCACTTATACTGCCAGGAATGGGGGAGTTGAGACACCTTTCCCCCAGGTTTTTTTAATACTTTGTTTTATGTTTGGTATGAATGTGCTGTTTGGTTTTTTAAATAATGACAGGGTTTTATATGTTTTTTAATATCAGATTTGTTTTTGCTGGAATATTGCTTTTATTACTGTTGTGAGCCGCCCCGAGTCTTCGGAGAGGGGCAGCATACAAATATATTAAATGAATGAATGAATGAATGAATGAATGAATGAATGAATGAATGAATGAATGAATGAATAAACAAACAAACAAACAAACAAACAAACAAACAAACAAAGAAACAAACTTAGAACTAAGGAGAAATTTCCTGACAGTTAGAACAATTAATCAGTGGAACAGCTCACCTCCAGAAGTTATGAATGCTCCAGCAGTGGAAGTTTTTAAGAAGATGTTGGATAACCATTTGTCTGAAGTGGTATAGGGTTTCCTGCCTGAGCAGGGGGTTGGACTAGAAGACCTCCAAGGTCCCTTCCTACTCTGTTCTATGATATTCTAAGACCAAAGTAGAGACATCTCTCCTTAATTAAAGCTTTACTTTTCATTTTGCTCCTCTGATTACTATATAATCCACAAGGTTATATGCTGCAACGTCTTGCCTGTCGGGCGACTACTTCAGCTTCAACCACAACAACACAAGAGCACACAACAGATTTAAACTTAATATTAACAGCTCCAAACTTGACTGTAAAAAATACGACTTCAGTAACCGAGTTGTCAAAGCATGGAACTCATTTCCGGACTCCATAGTGTCATCCCCAAACCTCCAACACTTTACCCTTAGATTATCCACGGTTGACTCCTCCAGATTCCTAAGAGGTCAATAAGGGGCGAGTACAAGTGCATTAGAGTCCCTTCCGTCCCCTGTCCTATTGCTCTCCTATATCTCCTATACCTTTCTTCTATTCCTATATCTCTTCTTCTATTCTTTCATTGATATATTTTATTCCTATATCTTCTCTTCTTTCTTAGATATATTTTTCTATGAGTATCTCCTCTATAACCTTCATTATGTATTTACTATATTTATACCCAATATAACCCTCATTGTGTAAGGGACAAAATCAACCAATCAATAAATAAATGAATGAATGATCTTTAGCCACGAAGCCAGAAACTCAAAGGCCAGTCCTATCCCCCCACCAATAATCTTCCGGATGCTTACCTGATCTTCGCAGGTAATCCCCCTCTGCCTCCTTCTCTCCTAGTTCTCCGCCCATCCACCTGGAGCCAAAGTATTTATAGTGGAGCTGCAAGATTGCAGACTAGCAAATATTTGGAGCCTGCATTGTAATCGTAGACTCCGTAAACAAAGCTTGAGTTTGCTTTACTGCCCGGCAACCAGAGAACACCGTCGACAAGGAGCCAGCGAGGATGAGCGATAGGGACTCACCTTAATGGTGGACTTCCTGGGCGATTTTCAAGTGTTATGGCCACTGAGTTCCCTCCGCGCTCCGCACCTCCAGCTGCCCAACCGCCTGGCGCCCATTGACTCTTATCTCTCACATTGATTTGGAGCCCAAATTGATCCTGGTCAAATAGGCGTAAAATTAAATTTCATGGTCTTTTGACTCCAGGAGTAGAAATCATCTCCAGAAGAAAAGTAAATGCTTATCTAACAATTTGTGAGCAAACAAGAGATGCTGGCGTTTTCTTCCTCCTCTTTGGGAAAAAGCTTTTCTAGGGAAATGCAACCTTTTGAATATCTAGGGGGTTCTTTTTTCCAACTTTCTGGTTTGGTTTGGTTTTACTTTTGAAGACATTTTATGCATGGTTATGTTTGTGTGTATGTTTTTGCTTTTAATAAGGGGCTTTTTAGTGACTTTTAAATTATTAGATTTGTTGTATATTGTTTTGTTGTTGTGAGCCGCCCCGACTCTATGGAGAGGGGCGGCATACAAATCTAATAATAATAATAATAATAATAATAATAATAATAATAATAATTTTAATTCCTAGGATGCCAATGACCAGCTCTCTGCAAGGAATATAAATCCTTCCATTCTCCACTATCCTGTCAGAACTGAAGAAACATAGAAACATAGAAGCTTGACGGCAGAAAAAGACATCATGGTCCATCTAGTCTGCCCTTATACTATTTTCTGTGTTTTATCTTAGGATGGATCTATGTTTATCCCAGGTATGTTTAAATTCAGTTTCTGTGGATTTACCAACCACATTTGCTGGAAGTTTGTTCCAAGGATCTACTACTCTTTCAGTCAAATAATATTTTCTCACATTGCTTTTGATCTTTCCCCCAACTAACTTCAGATTGTGCCCCCTTGTTCTTGTGTTCACTTTCCTCTTGAAAACACTCCCCTCCTGAACCTTATTGAACCCTTTAACATATTTAAATGTTTCGATCATGTTCCCCCCTTGTTTCGATCATGTCCCCCCTTCTGGGATGGTTTTGGTTTTACTTTTGAAGACATTTTAATTCCTAGGGTGCCAATGACCAGCTCTCTGCAAGGAATATAAATCCTTCCATTCTCCACTATCCTGTCGGAGCTGAAGAAACATAGAAACATAGAAGCTTGACGGCAGAAAAAGACATCATGGTCCATCTAGTCTGCCCTTATACTATTTCCTGTATTTTATCTTAGGATGGATATATGTTTATCCCAGGCATGTTTAAATTCAGTTATTGTGGATTTACCAACCACGTCTGCTGGAAGTTTGTTCCAAGGATCTACTACTCTTTCAGTAAAATAATATTTTCTCACGTTGCTTTTGATCTTTCCCCCAACTAACTTCAGATTGTGTCCCCTTGTTCTTGTGTTCACTTTCCTATTGAAAACACTCCCCTCCTGAACCTTATTTAACCCTTGGACATATTTAAATGTTTTTTATCATGTCCCCCTTTGTTTCGATCATGTCCCCCCTTCTTGGATGAGAAGAGAAATGTCTTCGAAAGAAAAACCAAGAAAGTCCAGTTGACTACTGAAAAAGCACCTTTGGGGCATACCATGACCTAGATGATGGAGAATCTCTGCAAACCTTTAGGATACAAAGGAGCAGAGATGGGCTACTGGCCGGATGAGGCGGAACGCAGTGGAGTAGCAAAAATGGAGCTCCACCCCAGAGCACCCAATTTGCACTGAAAGATGCTGAAAGAAAATGCATAAGCCATGCCCACAGTGTGGTAGTACAAATTTTGGTATCCCTTCACTGCAAAGGAGGGTTGGAAGGCCAAACTGCTTGGGTAGAAATGTTAGAGTGCCTTTCATTTTAGACTTTTTTTAAAACTGGGGTTTTTAAAAAATTAAATAGGCCACAAAGGAACCATAGTAACAAATCATTACAAAAGGAAAGAATGAAGGAAAGGCACGGAGAATATTCAGTCTATGACAGTGATGGCAAACCTATGGCATGGGTGCCACAGGTGGCACCTGGAGCCATAGCTGCTGGCACGCAAGCTGTTGCCCTAGCTCAGCTCCAGTGTGCAAGTGTATATTGGCAAGCTGATTTTTGGCTCACATAGAGGCTCTGGGGGGGATGGGTGAGGGCCTTTTTACCCTCCCCCAGCTATTGGGAAGCCTTTGGAGAGGGTGAAACACAAGCCTACTGGGTCCACCAGAAGTTGGGAAACAGGCCATTTCTGGCTTGCAGAGGGCCTCCAAGGTGTGGGGGAAGCTGTTTTCACCCTCCCCAGGCATTGAATTATGGGTGTGGGCTCTCACACATGCACGATAGCCACACTCTTTCGGCACCTGAGGAAAAAAAGGTTCACCATCATTGCTGTTGTGGTTAGCTCTGGCCCAGCTCCTGCCCCAAGGAACGTGGAGGTGGATGTGGGGGAAACATCCGCATGCCGCAGGCCTGTTTTGCTCCGGATGGAATCTGCCGACGAAGTCTCCTCTGACCAAGGAAGCGTGAGTGACAGGGAAGAGGGGAGTTTGGCAGACAGCCCAGGAGGAGATCAGTCATCTGTATCATCCCTGGATTCTGAACAAGAATTAATGACACATCCACGCATGCGTAGAGTGATGCATAGGAGACAACAACTGAAGGATTATTACAAGAGAAAATGAGGCCCCCTGTGGTTGGGTGGGGCTGCTGTAATTAGTGCTACAGATAAAAGTGCAGCCTAGTGTTTTAGCCTCATGGCAGTTTATCTGGTTCATTGTTTCGTCAAGATCATGTTTTTTGCTCTTCGGGATTGTGTGTGTGGACGCTCTGGACTTTAGAATTGGACTCAATTTCCCTGTTACTGGGTGAGCAATTGGACTGCATTTAACCTGTGCCTTGTGTCTACCAGAAAATCCCTTTGACATTTAAAAAGGGAGCTGTTTCTGTTTTTCTGTTTATAAAAACCTTTGGGTTTTCCTTTTATCGTGTGGTGTGTGTCTTCCTGGACTAATTACCCTGTAATTACGGGCGGTTGAAACACGCCGGCAGAACAATTGCCATATAACAACTCTCCAAATATAATTCAGGTTCATCACATTTGGCCAATTTTTGTGCGTCAGCAGAATGCTTCAAAATCCAGTTTTCAGAAGATGTCAATTCTTAAACTGAGACCGAGGGTGTTGGCCTAGACTTATTGGGATATAAATTAATCCTCCCAACTTTGTAGCAATGGAGGAAGTCAAAAGCAATTTCTTTATCTCGGGAGTCAAAAGTAGATTCCTTAAAACATTCACAGGAAAATAAGAAATAAATCTTTTTTGCTTTTATCAAGGAACCATTTCATTGTCCAGGAAAAAAAATGGCAACAAGGATAAGCATGAAAGCCTTAGAATCTGAACAGAAGGGAATATCAAGGTTTGCCATCACTGGTCTATGAGGATTTCTCATATACAATAGGTCTATATGCCACAGGTGGCACGCAGAGCCATATCGGAGAGCACGCGAGGCGTTGTCCTATGTCAGCTCCAGTTTTACAACTTAGATTTTGAAGATTTAATTTTTATTGTCACTTTGAATGCACTCTAATCGGCAAACGTTAAAATGAAATTTGGTTGCATATTCAAAGAATAAAGTCTTCGGAGAAGGGCGGCATACAAATCTAATAAATAACAACAACAACAACAACAACAACAACAACAACAACAACAACAACAATAATAATAATAATAATAATAATAATAATAATAATAAGCAAGCAAAACTACTGTGGGACTTCAGACTTCAGACTGACCGAATTCTGAAGCATAACACACCAGACATCCTGATTGTGGAGAGAAAGAAAGTATGGATCATCGACATCGCAATCCCAGGAGACAGCAGAATTGAGGAGAAGCAGCTAGAGAAATTAGTGAAACACAAAGATCTGAAAATCAAGCTGCAACAACTCTGGCATAAGCCAGTGAAAGTGATCCCAGTGGTACTTGGCACACTGGGCACAGTGCCAAAGGATCTCAGCGGACATTTGAAAACCATTGGAATTGACAAAATCTCCATCTGTCAATTGCAAAAGGCTGCTTTACTGGGATCAGCAAACATAATTCGCTGCTACATCACCCAGTCCAGGCAAAGACAATGGGGAACTCAGAATTGCTTGACAACCATGTTACTAACTTAACAACTGCAGTGATTCAGTTCACAAGTGTGACAAGAGAAGTCATAGAACAGGGCAAAATTAACCACTGTCTCACTCAGCAAGAAAAATTCTGGTCTCCCTTTGCAGTCATAAGTTGAGAACTGCCCATCTTAGAATAGAATAGAATAGAATAGAATACAATTTTATTGGCCAAGTGTGATTGGACACACAAGTAATTTGTCTTGGTGCATATGCTCTCAGCGTACATAAAATAAAATATACATTTGTCAAGAATCATGTGGTACGACACTTAATGATTGTCATAGGGGTCAAATAAGCAATGAAGAAGCAATATTAATAAAAATCTTAGGATATAAGCAACAAGTTACAGTCATACAGTCAACATGGGAGGAAATGGGTGATAGGAATGATGAAAAAAACCTAGTAGAATAGAAGTGCAGATTTAGTAGAAAGTCTGACAAAATAAAAATAAAAATAGACGCTCTATTGCTCTGTCCTATACATAGGGAAAAAGAATCTGAACTCCAAACACGAACTGAATAATCAAATTATCACAGATAACCCCCACTCAGTTATAGACCTTGGTATACTAATAACAAAAGATTTAAGTGCCAAAGCCCACTGCAACAACATAGCCAAGAAGGCTTCAAGAGTTGTAAACCTAATCCTACGTAGCTTCTGCTCTGGCAATCTCACACTACTTACTAGAGCTTACAAAACTTTCGCCAGACCCATCCTTGAATACAGCTCATCTGTTTGGAACCCATATCGCATCTCAGACATTAACACCCTTGAAAATGTCCAAAGATACTTCGCCAGAAGAGCCCTTCACTCCTCCACTCGAAATAGAATATCCTACGAGACTAGACTTTCAATCCTGGGCCTAGAAAGCTTAGAACTAAGATGCCTTAAACATGATCTAAGTATTGCCCACAAGATCATATGCTGCAACGTCCTGCCTGTCGGCGACTACTTCAGCTTCAACCACAACAACATAAGAGTGCACAACAGATTTAAACTTAATATTAACCGCTCCAAACTTGACTGTAAAAAATATGACTTCAGTAACCGAGTTGTCGAAGCGTGGAACTCATTACCGGACTCCATAGTGTCATCCCCAAACCCCCAACACTTTACCCTTAGATTATCCACAGTTGACCTATCCAGATTTCTAAGAGGTCAGTAAGGGCGAGTACAAGTTGTTGTTGTTGTTGTTGTTATTATTATTATTATTATTATTATTATTATTATTATTATTATTATTTATTAGATTTGTATGCCCCCTCTCTCCGAAGACTGGGGGCGGCTCACAACAACAATAGAAACAATATAACAGTGAAACAAATCTAATATTAAAATAAAACATATCTAAAACTCTAGCAATTTAAAACCATACAACACATACATACCAAACATAAAATATAACAAGTGCACTAGAGTCCCTTCCGTCCCGTGTCCTATTGCTCTCCTATATCTCTTATACCTTTCTTCTATTCCTATATCTCTTCTTCTATTCTTTCATTGATATGTTAATTGATATGTTCCTATATCTTCTCTTCTATTCTTTCTTAGATATATTTTACTATTAGTATATCCCCTATAACCTTCATCATGTATTTTACTATGTGTATACCCACTAAAACCCTCATTGTGTATTGAATAAAATCAATCAATAAATAAATAGATGTAGAAGAGATCCTAAGGTTTCCTGATCTATCCCGGAGTCATAAAGGATCAGCCTGGTGGGTTTTCGCACCACGGAATCAGAAACAGCCTCAGTGACGTCATGGGAGCATATTGGAAGAGCAACGACTGCCCTTATCAGCTGCCGCTCAGATCTGTTTGTCAAGTCTGCAAATGGCTTTGATAGCTGCCGGAGAGGCAGGAGGGCCACCAGCCGCAATGTTTGGAGAAGACAAAGTACTCCCACAGGGGACTGGGTTTTGCACGTCATTTATGCCCAGGGCACCGGCGAAAGAAACGGAGGTGCCTCTTCAGAGTGAGGGGACCGGACCTTCTGTCCCTTTGTGCCAAGCAGTGGATTTGAAAAGCTGGCTCCTTCGGCCAATTTTGTGGAGGATCCACCATCTAGAGCAGTGTTTCCCAACCTTGGCAACTTGAAGATATCTGGACTTCAACTCCCAGAATTCCCCAGCCAGCGAATGCTGGCTGGGGAATTCTGGGAGTTGAAGTCCAGATATCTTCAAGTTGTCAAGGTTGGGAAACACTGCTCTAGAGCAGCGGTCCCCAAGCTTTCCAGCTTAGTGCCCCACTCCAAGTGTGGGGAGGGCATGTGAATGGCAAGCACACATAATAATTAATAATAATAATTTATTAGATTTGTATGCCGTCCCTCTCCGAGGACTCATGAGATACAAATCCAATATTAGAAACCAATTTGAAAAACCCTTATAAAAAGCAATCATACAGTCCAGACAAACCATACATAAAATGGAACAGCTAGAGGTACGTCAATTTCCCCAAGCCTCTCTACAAAGGTGAGTTTTCAGAAGTTTGCAAAAGGCAAGGAGGGTGGGGGCAGTCCTAATCTCCAGGAGGAGTTGATTCCAGAGGGCTGGGGCCGCCACAGAGAAGGCTCTTCCCCTGGGTCCCGTTGTTTTGTCAACGGGACCCGGAGAAGAACAACTCTGCGTAAAACTCCCATTTGTGCAAATGGAGGGTGCTCATGTGCATACATGCGCTAGCCCATTTCTCCCACAACCCGGTTTCGGACAGGCCATGGACTGGTAGTGGGCCATGGGCTGTGATTGGGGGCTCTTGCACACATGCACAGAAGCAAAAATATCTCAAAAGTCACCGAAACCTCGCTTGCGTATGTCTTCACATTTGTTGCCCATACACAGAAGTCAAATCTCGTGCCGACTGAAGCGCGTGGCCTCACCCCATCTATTCTCTGCCTCCCGAGTTCCAGCTGATCAGGAGGAAATAGGGATTTTGCAGTATCCTTCTCCTGCCATGCCCACCAAGCCACACCTTCCACTGCAAAGAACAGTCAGGATTGAATTCCTTTAGGATCAGCTGATTGGATCTCCTTGCTGTCCAAGGGATTTCAACGCCACAATTCGAGAACATCAATTCAAAAACATCAATTCTTGGGCGCTCAGTCTTCCTTCTGCCCCAATACTTACTTACTTTCTTTCTTTCTTTCTTTATTTATTTATTTATTTATTTATTTATTTATTTATTTATTTATCCAATACACAATACATATTGAAGAGAATAGACATGTAGTAATATATATAAAGGATAGAAGAAAAGATATAAAAATAGAGGAGAAGATATATGAAAGGAAGAAAAGATATATGAGATAAAGGAGAGACAATTGGACAGGGGACGAAAGGCACACTGGTGCACTTATGTGCACCCCTTACTGACCTCTTAGGAACCTGTAGAGGTCAATCGTAGATAGCCTAAGGGGAAAATGTTGAAGGTTAGGGGTTGACACTAGTGAGTCCGGTAATGAATTCCGTGCTTCGACAACTCGATTGCTAAAGTCATATTTTTTACAGTCAAGTTTGGAGCGGTTAATATTAAGTTTGAATCTGTTGTGTGCTCTTGTGTTGTTGCGGTTGAAGCTGAAGTAGTCTTTGACAGGCAGGATGTTGCAGCATATGATCTTGTGGGCAATACTTAGATCGTGTTTTAGGCGTCGTAGTTCTAAGCTTTCTATACCCAGTATTGTTAGTCTATTTTCGTAGGGTATTCTGTTTCGAGTGGAGGAGTGAAGGGCTCTTCTGGTGAAGTATCTTTGGACATTTTCGAGGGTGTTGATGTCCGAGATGCGGTATGGATTCCAGACAGATGAGCTGTATTCAAGGATGGGTCTTGCAAAAGTTTTGTAGGCTCTGGTGAGTAGTGTGAGATTGCCGGAGCAGAAGCTGCGTAGGATCAGGTTAACAACTCTAGAAGCCTTTTTGGCGATATTGTTGCAGTGGGCTTTGGCACTTAGATCATTTGATATTACAATTCTTTTACTGTGGGGTTGGCTGTGAGATTTTGTTTATTCAGTTGATATATGAGGTTATATGTGATGTACGGCAGACTCAAAGGTATATATAAAAAATGGGCTACTTGTTTCATCCTCAGTTACTCATCTCAGATTCGTGTGCATTTGTGATGGGGGGTTTTCCCCCCAACGCCGGTGAATACAAGCATGTAGAATGCTACAACCTGGTGTTCTGCCTAATGGGCAGACGATAACTAAGTGCTTGTGGAGTTAATGGCCGTGTAATATTGGAGCTCGTTTGGAGTGCTAACATATTGGAGCTATTGATTTTTTTTCTGGCATGGAGGCTAAGAAGAAAAGGCCAAGTTCACATTTAGGATGCAGTAGAAGTCCTCTCATTCCATCCACTCCTGGTTGCTATTTTGGGGGGGTTCTGAGATAAGAAAGCAAGAGATGGCTCAAACTATGGACAATGAGAAAAATCGAAGGAGAAAGAAGTACATAAGTGCACCAGAGTGCCTACCATCCCCTGTCCTATAGTCTCTCCTATATCTCCTATATCTTATCTTATTTATTTATTTATTTATTCATTCATTCATTCATTCATTCATTCATTCATTCATTTATTCATTTATTCATTCATTCATTTATTCATTCATTCATTCATTCATTTATTCATTCATTCATTTATTTGATTTTTATGCCGCCCTTCTCCTTAGACTCAGGGCGGCTTACAACATGTTAGCAATAGCACTTTTTTAACACAGCTAGGCTATTGTCCCCACAATCCGGGTCCTCATTTTACCCACCTCGGAAGGATGGAAGGCTGAGTCAACCTTGAGCCGGTGATGAGATTTGAACCGCTGACCTTCAGATCTACAAGTCAGCTTCAGTAGCCTGCAGTACAGCACTCTACCTGCTGCGCCACCCCGGCTCATCTTCTCTTCTATCTCTTCTATTCATCATCTATTATATCTCTTTTATCTCTTATATTTTCTGCTATTCTCTCTAGTTATATTTTACTCCTATATTTCTCTTCTATACTCTCTTTGATACATTCTACTCGTATATATCCTCTATAACCTTCATTGTGTATTATTGTGTATTGGACAAAACAAACAAATAAAAATAATAAACCAGGAACATACACAAGCAGTTCAGGTTATCCTGTGAGGTACAGATACAGAGTTGGAAGGGACCCTGTAGATCAAGGGTCTCCAAACTTGGCAACTTTAAGACTTGTGGACTTCAACCGTCTCTCTTTATTCGTCTTTAAATCAATAGATTATACACCATATAACATATCTATTCAAATACTTACTAATTTTTATATCAATTCTTACATTCTCTTTCTTTACACACAAGAATACATTTACTATATTATTTATTTATTTGTTTGTTTGTTTATTTATTGGATTTGTATGCCGCCCCTCTCCGGAGACTCGGGGCGGCTAACAGCAACAATAAAGCAGTGTACAATAGTAGTCTGATGTTAGAAACAATTAAAAACCCATTGATATAAAAAAAACCAAACATACATACATACATACCCTGCATAGAATTGTAAAGGCCTAGGGGGATACATATACACCCTTTATTATTTTTCTACATAATGTCGTATCACCTAAAAACGTCTGCGCCATACGCAGATTCACCCCCCCTCAATATTTTTTTTAAACTCTAAACTTCCTTAACTATATCATTTACTTAAATAAATTTCAAATCTTTTTAACTGCTCTCACTTTCCTCTTTCATAAATCATCTTTTACTAACTAATATATATATATATATATATATACAGTGATCCCCCGATTATCGCGAGGGTTCCGTTCCAAGACCCCTCGCGATAATCGATATTTCGGGATGTAGTGGTGCGGAAGTAAAAACACCATCTGCGCATGCGCGCCCCTTTTTCCATGGCCGCACATGCGCAGATGGTGGAGTTTGCGTGTGGGCGGCGGGGAAGACCCGGGGAAGACCCAGGGAAGGTTCCTTCGGCCGCCCAACAGCTGATCTGCTCGGCAGCGCGGCAGCAGCGAGGAGCCGAAGATGGGGTTTCCCCGTTGCCCAGGCAACGGGGAAACCCCATCTTTGGCTCCTCGCTGCTGCCGTGCTGCCGAGCAGATCAGCTGGTGGGCGGCCGAAGGAACCTTCCCTGGGTGCCGCCCGCCGCTCGAGAGCAAGAGGGGGAGAGATAGAGAAAGAGAGAGAAGGAAAGAAAGAGATGAGAGAGGGAGGAAGAGAGTGTGAGAGAGGAAGAAGCAAGATAGAGAAAGAGAGAGAGAAAGAAAGATGAGAAAGGAAGGGAGTGACGTCATCGGGTGGAAAAATCGCGATATAGCGTTTCGCAATGATCGGGATCGCGAAACTCGGGGGATCACTGTATACGTATTCAAAATTGGAATCTAATTGGAAATTAAATGTATGAATTACAAATATAATATATGATATAAATGGTAACAATAAGGATACCTTTTATTTACATAGTTTGAGAAATATAATATTGATACAAAGAATTTTATGTATTACTATGTATACTATCACTTTCCCAAACTCCTTGATTTTGTATCCTTTCCCCTTACCTCTTTCTGTTTATACTTTCCTCCCCCCCCCCCATTTTTATGAATAAATAAACTATTTTCCAAGACTTGTGGACTTCAACTGGGAGTTGAAGTCCACAAGTCTTAAAGTTGCCAAGTTTGGGGACCTCTGCTGTAGATCATCTAATCCAACCCACCACCCAAGGGGACCCTACACCTTTTTTGACAGATGGCAGTCCAGTTGCTTCTGCTGCGATCACCTAACAGGAAATAGCTTTTATCCGTAAGTTCTCCAGAGTCACCACTGAGGAGGCAGCCTTGACATTGAAATACTAAATAATTAGAACAATATGGATCAAAATTAGAAGTTGGATATATGAAATCACGAAAATTAAACTACTATTTAAACCAGAGATCTTTTTATTAGGGATAATAGACTTAAAAGTTAAGAAAAAAGAATACCACCTAATACAACACATTATAACCGCAAGCAGGATCACTATAGCTCAAAACTGGGAGAAAGAAGAACCACCAACAGACAGAGATTTGATCAAAAAAATGCTAGACTGTGCCGAATCTGATACTTTAATGCAAAAACTGAAAAACAATATGAAAATACAAGACACAGATACCTGGGAAAATTTTTACAAATGGGTCAACGACAGGGGGAGAGAGAATAATAATAATACTGAATAAAAAATTAACAAATAAAGTAAAATAAATAAATAAATAAATGAGTTTGAAAATACAACAACAACCCAAAGCGGGATAAAGCATTACCTTATTTACTCACTGACAGTCCTTTTCAACCGAAATATTATTGTCATTTCAATTAAAAATAATAATAATGTTCTGTCTGGGTGCCCCCAGACCTCAACACCAACTGGAAAAAGCAGCCAGACACGCTGGTAAAAGCAAAAGCACTTTATAGTTTGAAAAATAAACACAGAGAAAAACCTGTTCTTCCCAACAGGCAGGCTATGAGACTTCACAGCAGAGTCCTGACGGCCAGACAATACAGCAGACTTCTTGCTGACACACCGACCACTGTAGAGAATAAGACCCACACCTTTCCCCCCCCAAGGTTTCAGTATTCAAAGTCACAAACCAGAATTCCAAGACGCCAAAGATCACAGCCAGGTCCCAGGACTCCCAAAGATAATACTCCACAAGCCAGGAAGGGTGGGTCTGCCTTTTCAGCCTTTCCAGAGAGCACCACACCCAAACCCAGCTGTTGCCTCTTTAGTGCTGAAAGTACCTGGCTAATTGTCCCCTTCGTTGTGTTGCTCTTCTCTGCCAGAGATCGATGATTGCTTGTGCATTTTCATCTAAGGAATCCAGGCTGCTTGCTGGGGAGAGCTCCCCCTCGGGGGACTCTGGCTGTCCTCCCTCTCCCTCAGCCTGAGATTCCTCCTCCCCGTCTGCCTGAACCTCCTGTTCCTCATCCTCCCCCTCTGAGCAGGAAGCCGGCAGAGGATCAGCCGTTCCCTGAGGGGCCTCAGACGGAATCACAACAAATAATAATGGAAAAACTGAGATATATAAATGTACAATATATATAGATATAGGATTTCGCTGATATATATTTTCGGAAAACCATATTAAGAGCAGCTGCACGACGGCAGCATGGTTAGGGAGGAGGGATTGTGGGTGTATGTCGATGTAACAGAAAAGCTATATCTGTACTTACACTCTATGAACATACTGATCTGTTAAATGTATGTCTTTTATATCTGTATATATTCAATAAATACTTTTTTTTAAATGAAATATTAAATAATTACCGTATTTTTTGGAAGTATAAGATGCACCTTACTTTGGGGGGAGGAAAATAGGTAGCGGGGAATCCCCCTACCAGGTATTCATCTGGCTAGCGTCCTTAGTCTGGTCAGCTTTAGCACATTATTTTGTCGCCTGGTTAGGGCTGAAAAAAACTTTTTCAGAGGGAGTAGGAATGGAAACAAGCCTGCAAAGACTACGGGCAGGAAAAACTGCTTTGGGGGGGAGTAGGAATAAAAATAAAACTGAAAAAGCCTTTTTTACAGAGGAAATAGGAATGAAGCCAAGCCTGCAAAGACTTAGGGCTGGAAAACCTTCTTTGGAAGGAGTAGCAAACTGGAAAGGTTGTTAGCACCTAGTTAGGGTTGGGGAAAAAGCTTCGAAAAAGCTACATTCTGAGTATATGACACACCCAAAATTTCAGCCCCTTTTAAGGAGGAAAAAAGTGTGTCTTATACTCTGAAAAATACGGTAAATAAGCATCTTATTATAGATCAGGCTGTGAGAATTAATAGTGATCAGTTCATAGTTAAACACATCATGGTTGGCAGGAGGCATGAAGGCATCTACATTCTAATTTGGCTCAAACTGGGCTGTGATGTAACCTGGGAGCAACGTCAATTCCTTCCAACTTATCTTTCTGCATCCCTGCTTTCTACATATAGTATGTGGATTTCACCACAATTCTCAACAACATAGATCTATAGTAGTCTCCCTTCATTATCAGCAAATATCTATATCTATATCTATATATCTGTATCTATACACTGCTCAAAAAAATAAAGGGAACACTTAAACAACACAATATAACTCCAAGTAAATCAAACTTCTATGAAATCAAACTGCCCACTGAGGAAGCAACACTGATTTATTTAGTTATTTATTTATTAGATTTGTGTGCCGCCCCTCTCCGTAGACTCAGGGCGGCTAACAACAGTAATAAACAGCATGTAACAAATCTAATGTTTAAAATAATTAAAAAACCCTTATTAAAACCAAACATACACACAAACATACCATGCATAAGTTGTATAGGCCTAGAGGGAAAAGGATAGTTCCCCCAAGGCTGATGACAGAGGTGGGTTTTAAGGAGCTTACGAAAGGCAATAGGGTGGGGGCAATTCTGATCTCCGGGGGGAACTGGTTCCAGAGGGTCGGGGCCGCCACAGAGAAGGCTCTTCCCCTGGGTCCCGCCAGACGACATTGTTAATCAATTTCACCTGCTGTTGTGCACATTCAACTTTGTACAGAACGAAGTATTCAATGAGAATATTTCATTCATTCAGATCTAGGATGTGTTATTTGAGTGTTCCCTTCATTTTTAAACTCGAGATTCAAGAAGGCTATCTTAGATTTTTGTAAACTGAGAATGATTTTCCGCAATCTCCAGCAGAGACTTTGGACAGTTTGCAGAAAGTTTATACTGTCACAAGTGTAATTTGTCCTCCCTGACAACGAAATGAGGGTTGGAGCATCATAAATGCTTACTGACCTCTGCTGTCTAAGATCAGAGCTACACATTGTAAGATATGGGTTTAGGAGATCCTCTCACAAGTCTAGCAAGCAGACATCTATCTGCCATCAGTCCTCAACTTACAACCACAATTGAGCCCTAAATTTTTGTTGCTAAGTGAGGACATTTGTTAAGTGAGGTTTGCTCCATTTTGCGACTTTTCTTGCTAGAGTTGTTAAGTGAATAACTGTAGTGTGTTAAGTTAGGAATACGGTCGCTAGATGAATCTGGCTTCCACAGACTTTGCTTGTCAGAAAGTCACAAAAGGGGATCGTGTGACCCCGGGACACTGCAACCGTCATAAATACGGGTCAGTTAACAATGTCTGAATTTTGTTCATAGGGAATGCTGCAACAGTCATAGGTATGAAAAGTGGTCATGTGGCTTTTTTCAGTGCCGTTGTAACTTCGAAGAATCACCAAATGAACTTCTGTAAGTCGAGGACTACTTGTATTAGCGCAACTGGAGTGGCCCCACTGCTTTGGGTGCGCTGCCATTTCCTTTGCTATCAAAAATAGAATAAAAATGCATCTTTTCACGCTGCTTCCAGCAAATTTACATCCGTTGCACAAAATCAACCAAGAAGTGGATACTTGGTTGGAATATCCTACTACACAATTCTGGCCAAGTCAACCTAACATTAACTATGGTTTGTGTTTGGATTGTCATGTTTATGATTTATTCCTATTGAAGCCAGCCACCATTAAACCACATGAAGCCTCCAATTCCTCCACATTTAAGATGCGCAAACTCTACCATTCAATGGCAAATAAATAAATTAATAATAATCTCAGTAGGCTCAAGGTTGACTCAGCCTTCCATCCTTCCAAGGTCGGTAAAATGAGGACCCAGATTTATTAATTTAATTTAATTCAATTCAATGTAATTTAATTGTCACCGCTCTCCGAGGACTCTGGGCGGCTTACAACATATAAAAAAACAATGTCAACGTCCTAATGTATGCCAGTGAGACTTGGACTGTATTGTTAGGAGCAATATGCTTATTCTCTGTAAACAGCTTAGAGCGGACTGTAAAGCACCGTGAAATGGTATATAAGTCTAAACGATAAATGCACTTGAACAGGGCTGAAACTACATCTCCCGAAAGCCTCAGCCAAAGGAAGACCGCCATCTTGCCTCTAGCTGGCGTCATCGACTTCCGCTCCCGGCGTGCCTTTTGCTCAGCGGAAGCGGACGACCGCGCGTTGACGTCAGCTTCCCCGTCTTCCTGCTCCTTTCTCTCGCCCCTCCGCCCTCTTTTTCTTTTCGTCTCCTTCCCCTCTCCCGTCGTGCTTTGCGGCGGGCAGGCGACGCCAAGAAGGCCGTTAAAAGCCGCTCGCGGCGGGGGCAAGGCTCGCGACGGGCCTCCTTTCCCCCCTCCCTCTCTTTCTCTCTCTCTCACCCCTCCCGCCGTTACCAAGGAGACTCGAGTCCCCCTTTTCAGCCACCGCTGCCGCCGCCGCCATGTCGGCCCAGGCCCAGATGCGAGCGCTGCTCGACCAGCTGATGGGCACTGCCCGGGACGGTGAGTTGGGACGGGCGAGGCGGGGGCCTGCAGAAAGGAAGGAAGGAAGGAGAGCAAGAAAGGAAGGCCGCGCTCCCTCCGGGCCCGGCGTGGACGCTTGCGAGGCGAAGCGTGGACGCCGCCTCAACCCCCCCCTCCTTTTCGTCGCCTTTCGCTTCGCGTTCGTCCGCCATAACAACACCCCCACCCCACAAACACGTCCCCGTCCGCTTTTGCTGGGCTTCCCCGCTTGGGAAACACCGCCCCCGGACAGGGACAGGCGGTCATTCTATGTGAATCCCCTCTACCTTTCTTTCTTTCTTTTTCTTTCTATCTATCTCTCCTTTTTCTATCTTTTTCTATCTATTATCTGTCTACTTTATCTCTATCATCTATCCATCTTATATATTTCTATCTATATCTATCTTCTATTATCCATCTTCTTTATCTATCATCCATCTATCTATATCTTCTTTATATCTGTCATCTATCAGTCACCTATCTATATCTATCTATCATCTATATATCTCTCTCCCCTCACCCCCAAGTAATACCTGGGCCATTGATTTTGGGGTTGCCCTGAGGAACATTTCCCCTGGAGGCATTAGAAATCACATTTGTTTTTATTTTGGGGGTGGGTGGATTGTGATTTACACAGGTTATTTGGCTGGAGCCCTTGGGTTGGTTCTACCTTGGGTGGGAAAGAAAATCCTCCCTCAGCCTAAAATGCCAGCCTGGGGTTTGAATCTGCATACCCAGCTATCTAAATCCAAGAAAATAATAATAATAATAATAATAACAACAACAACAATCCTAGACACTTGGGAAATGTTCAGTTTGTGATATTGTGATACAAGATACAGCATATAAATCTCATTTGCTGTGTATTACTCTTTTGGGAATAAAATAATAATAATAATGCTCTGGAAAGATGGATGGTATAAAAATGTAATCCAGCCAGCCACCCATCAATAAAGGCCCCTGGTTGCTGTAAGGGAATGCCATTTGAAAAGAGGAAGGCCCCTTGGCTTCTTCATTTGGCAGTATTAAATATGCCGGCTAAGCATAGCTTCCAAATCTAGAGGCGGTATAGTCCTCGATTTGCGGCCATGGTGGAGCACATCATTTCTTTTGATAAGCAAGACGTTAAATAAGGGTCTTGCCCTATTTAGCAACCTTTCCTGCTGTCCTGCTTAAGTGAATTGCTGCTGTTGTTTAAGTTAGCACCACGGTCGTTAAGTGAATCTGGCCTCCCCCGATTGTCAGAAGGATGTGAAAAGGGATGCCGGGACATGGCAACTGTCATAAATATTAACCAGTTGCCAAGCATCCAAATTTTGATCACGTGACCATGGAGATCTTGGAGCAGCCATAAGTGTGAAAAATGGTTTTAAGTCGTTAAAAGGTCCATTGTGACTTTGAACAGTCGCTAAACGAACGGTTGTAAGTCGAGGACTGTCCCTGCTTCAGAATTGTGAGATGTTGGAGGGGGAGGAAAGTGGGGAAAATCAGGGAGAGCTACTGTTTTGGTGCTCTTCTGATGCACTTTCCAACAGGCATTGTGGCAACACAAAATGCCACAGAAATGGACTTTAGCCTTTGGCAAAATTCTTGTTTGGGTTACGCAGGCCATCTTTAGCAAAAGGAAACTAAACATGAGAGCAAAACAAAGCCAGCTTATGAATGGCAAACCAGTTGGGCCGGTTTGGCAGAGCAGCAGCCTTGCCAGCGTGGGTAGCATTGGTCCTAGTACCTTGGGTGGCAAAATGGTTTTCAGCTCAGCCCCTGGTGACAGGTGCTCAGGCAGGATAGACATGTCCCTGACACCTGCGTCATCCCATCTTCTCGGTACCCGAGTCCAGCTACCTGCTCAAGCAGGTGGTGCGGTTCTTGATGTAACATCTGATGCCTGGAAACATCTGCTCAGTGATAAAAAAAACATTGGTACAGATGGTATGAAGGGTTTGGAAATAACATGGGATTTGGTGTATGCTGTACGTTTATAGGGCTTTCTGGAAAGCATTGGCAGGGAATACATATTAGCACCGATTTTTTTATATAACTTGGACAATTGGAGCTGCCTATAAGACATAAGGCTTTACACCCCCCAGATGCGTCGGCTGGAACTCTGCACCCTGAGTTGAAAGCCTGACTTTTCTGGTTTTACGTGGTGAGGCTTTTCTTTTGTAGACTCGCCTGTAGACGTAAGGCTTCGTGTGTAAAAAAACAAAACAAAACCACGAAGGTAGGCCTGTTCTGCATGGAAACAGGGCTTTAGTATGTGCCCCAGGGGAAAATATATATATTTCCCCTGAAAAGCTGTGCATTCCAGACAAAAGTTTGTATCTGCTTCCTTACTGGAAATCAGCCACTAAAAGTCTGGCACCTTTGCCAAAAACTTGCAGATAACTTTTTGCACTTGGTTTCGTAAATGAATAAAGTGCTCGTTCTTTCTTTGTGTAATTTGAGTTGTTTTTCTTAATTGCTTCCCATATTTTTATTTCATACAAACTGAACAATTGTGGCCCCTCTATTTTATTTATAAAGGTTCAGTGTATCTTTGCCTGCCTACATCAATCTGCAAGGGAGTTGCAGAAAAGCCTCATGTTCATCGAGCCGTGAGTCACAACCAATTTTTAAAGCTGTTATAACAAAAAAAGTGTTTGCTGCTTTTTTTCACAAGTAACTTTAAAAGTATAGTTTAGAAAAGAAGAGAGAGAAAAAAACCATTTTCAGTAGACACAACCGGATGCTTGCAAATCCTGATCTATAGTCATACACAGACTAGCTTTTTAAGAACAATTGTCACATACCATTACCACTTTGCCTTTACTTTTTATGTATCATTCCCCTGACTTCCTTACTGCAGGTTTGGGCAAGAAAACTTTTCCTTTAAAACTTTTCAACAGCGGGCATAAAATTCTGCAGCTGAGGTCTTGAAGAATGCAGATGGGTATTGTATGTGTTGGAGCTCGCAGTGTGTATCAACTAATTTTTTTTTTTTTTGCTTGTTTTAAATGGCTCCCAAATGAGGGTGGGAAAAGGGAGGCATAAGACAATTATCGCTTTTTAGAAAAAAAGATCTGGTAGCCTTTAGACATTCAGTATGCATTTTTTATATAGATATATATATGAATCATCAATACTTAATAAAAAGACACTTGATTCATAAATGGCTACCTAGTAAAATTTCTGGGTGTGATTCACGGCCTTCAGCTAGAATGGGTTTTGGTTTTCCGAATCTTTGTTTTTCTCTGTAGAAAAGGTCTTCCGTGGTCTGGACCCAAGATTGTGTTTTCTGTTTGTTTGTTTTTAATGTAAATATCGTGACTGTCGATGTAATTATGGTCAGCACCAGTACTTAGTGGTGCCCGTGATATGAAATGCTGTGCATAGTTTGATTCTCCAGCTGTGAAAGAAAGAAAGAAAGAAAATCTATAACTTCACGCTTTTATAATTTTCTGATCAGTTCTGGGGTCCGTGAATGATTTTTATCTGCATAATGAGGCGAAATAAAACGTACCGTAATGTTACCGTGCTTCATTGACATGTAACCATATTTCATATTTATAACCAAAAATGAATTTCAGGAGATGAAACCAGACAAAGGGTGAAGTTTACAGACGAACGAGTCTGCAAGAGCCATCTCCTGGATTGTTGCCCTCATGATATTTTAGCAGGGACGGTAAGTCCTTTTTCATTGTACACATCTTGGTCACTGTTTAATTTCAGCATTCCTCAGCCTGCTCCCTTTGTTCTATTGAATTGCTACTCCCTAGATTTCCCAGTAGTTGTGGATAGTAGCCATAATGGATAGAGGCACAGGTAGTCCTCGACTTAGCGACCACAATTGAGCCTGCTGCTACTAAATGAGACAATTGAGTTTTGCTCCAATGTATGACTTTTCTTGCCGCAACTAGGCAGATGTTGTTTCCCATTGACTTTGTTTGTCAGAAGGGCCGCCAAAAAAAAAGAGAAAGAGATCACATGACCCCAGGACACTGCAGACATCATAAAATAAGAACCAATTGCCAAGTGTCCGAATTCGGGACACATGACCATGCAGATGCTACAACAGTCATAAATGTGAAAAACAGTCATGTCATTTATTTTTCCAGTGCTGTAACCTTAAACGGTCATTAAACAAACTTGTAAATTGAGGACTGTATAGGAGTCAAGTCAATAATTTCTAGATATCTCCACAACTGAGGGCCTAAATCCAAACGGGGGGGGGGGGGGGTAGGGTAAATGTCGCATTGCAAGCTCTGATACCTGAAAAATCAGAACTTTTAGACATTTTCAACATTATTTAACTTTCATTCTTTAAAGAGGTAACTTTAAAGCGTTTAATTTAATTTATTACCATGGTCATCGAATGTGGTATGACAATTTTTAATTGGTAAAACATTTTTAAAAGGCAATAAAAATATAAGGGGACCATCACAATTTGAGGAAGTGTAAAATAAAATAAAACCATTTGTGGCTGCTGCTTAGAGGAAGAAGTGTCCTTTTAGGAAGCAGGAGATCAAATGATACCATCAAAAGAGGTGCAACGTGGGAGAGATATGCAGCCTTTTGTAATACAATGCTGTTTGTTTGGGTCACATGAAGCTTCGGGGTCATTTTCAAATGTGGTTTTGTGTGTGTATATATATGTATGTAAGTATGTATGTACAGTGGTACCTCATGATACGAACCCCTTGCCATACGAACAATCCGAGATACGAACCCGGGGTTCAGAAATTTTTTGCCTCTTCTTCCAAACTTTTTCCGTCTTACGAACCCGCCGCCCAAACGCCGAACCCAGAAGTTCGACAAAAGTTCGGGTTCGGGTGGCCGCCGAGAAGCCCCGCCGCCCGGCTGTCGCCTTTTGAAACAGCCGGGGGGGCTTCTCGGCATTCTCCCAAACGCCGAACCCAGAAGTTCGGCAAAAGTTCGGGGTCGGCGTTCGGGTGCAGGAGGACGCCGAGAAGCCCCGCCGCCCAGCTGTTAGGTTTTCAAAAGAGCCACGGAGCTGTCGGGCCGGTCGGAAGGCTGGAAAGGAGGTGGGGAATCCCAATAGGGAATTCCATGGCCGGAGCTTTGATGTCACAAAGACATCCTTCCTGGCTGGCCACGTTTCGGCCGGTGAAATATCAGTGGAATATCTATTCTGTACAACACTCTTTGGCATATGAAACAAATTGAGCAGCTGATTATAATTGATTCCTTTGCTCATCACTAGTGGTTGTATATTTTTTATGTGGTGATATACTGGATTTTCAGATGATACTATCTCGTATTCTTTTTTTCTTCTTCAATAGCGTATGGACCTTGGAGAATGTACAAAGATTCATGATTTGGCCCTGAGAGCAGATTATGAGATTGCAAGTAAAGAGAGGGACCTGTTCTTTGAGCTGGATGTAAGTGCTCTCCATTTTGATAATCATAAACAGATACAAGGACGGGCAGTGGATTAATATCACTATCATGTTGTATTATTGCAATAGGCATAAGTGTTGTGTCACCTCTGCAGAGCACTTAGGTTCATGGCTAGGCAGATCTGCAGCTGGTAGATTGTTACTTAATGTTACATTTATTGTAATGAAATGAATTAAAAAAGTAGTCATTTACAACTAAACTCTGGGGAACACAGAATGGGATAGAGCCCATTAAATGGCTCATGTGATATATTGTCACTGGGGTGGGGGTTATTTTACTAAGTTATTTTATTAATTCTCTTATTAGTTTTGCTGTTTTTATAGTGTGTGTGTGTGTATCTTTACATTTTACTGATAAATAAAGGGAGACTAGTATAGATCTATTTCAAGCTATTTAGCTCTCATACTCTTCAGGGATTTAAACTTGGGCTGTTTGCCTGATAGGGAGTTCTCCTCCCTATTAGCTGAATCAGGAGAGAGATTAATTTTTCCCCTTTTGCCAGATCACCTAGTATCCCCAAATATAGGAGGGAGCATACTGCTTCCTTTCGCTTTTCAGCCCCATTCCAGGGGCCATGTAAGGCACTGCATTGAACAGAATCCATTTCAAATGGGCCTTCCATGCTGCTATCATCCCCTGATTTTTATCCCTGAAGGATGGACATGTAAATAATGGCTTTCTAACAGTAGCACTGGCTGTTTCTGTACAATCAGGCGATGGACCACTTGGAATCTTTCATTGCTGAGTGTGATCGAAGAACAGAACTGGCTAAAAAACGACTGGCAGAAACCCAGGAGGAGATCAGCGCTGAAGTGGCTGCAAAGGTATTTCTGAATGCAGTTGTGCCTCTGGTGAAATGGCGAGACTCTATTGAAATTCATAGTCTCTTAACTGGCCGTTGCGTAAGGCTTCTTCTGGTGGTTGTCTATACCAGAGGTTGGGAACCTTAAACACTCAAAAGAGTCACAAATATCCTAACCAGAAGCCCCCCGTTCAATTCTGGAGCCAAATGGAAGTCCAATTCCCCCACCATAGAGTCTCCTAGTGTGGTGTCTGTTTTCCTCTACCAATCCTAACCGAAAATCCTATCAATTGTGGAGCTGACCGGAAAACCTTCCCCTTGCCATTCCTCCTGGCATGCCCGGCTTCCCCCTCTTCACCAACTAGAAGCTCCTCTCAAAATTGTGCTGACCGGCAACAGGAAGCCGCAGCAAATGGATGAAAGAGACACATTTGGCTCCAGAGCCACAGGTTGCTGACCCCTGGTCTATACAATTGATTGGGCAAAACCCTCTTAGGTTGGTTGTTTCAGTGGCATTCTAGGCCTTTGAAATTCCTTTAGAGAGACAGAATCTAGATTTAAAGGTTAAATAAAGAGCATAGCTGTGTGTTCAGTATTTACATTGGGGATTAACATTAGTTTAGCCAAGAGATTGTGTGGAGAATTGCTTATCTGTTCTATTCATGCTTCGCATCCTAAATAGATAAACGTGCGTTTTTATATAATAATGGCTTCATTTACTAATTACTTTTGTCTCGCGGCTCTCCCAATGCTAAAATTCATTACAAAACCAAAGATGCAGTGGTTGAACCAGGAGATTAAAAATGAGCGTGGTTTCTATTAAACCTCTTTTAATGCCAGAACTTCAAAAAACAAAGCTCCTGCCACTTGGGATTCATGGGGGGCTTCTTCGGAGAGGGGCTGCATACAAATCTAATAAATAAATAAAATAAATGATGCTGCCCAGACTCCTTTCTAAGTTGCAGTTGGATTAAGCTCTTTAATGTGACAGAAGAGGAAAATTATTGACCCTGTTCGAGGTGTGATCCTATGAATCACATTTGAGATAAATTAGTTGGATTTTTGTTCAACTTAAACTAAAAATCGGTTTGATTTTACATCTTTGACCTACTTATTATTTTGATATGGATCCCCTGGCATGGCATTCCAGGTTTCGGAATGGTACTGACTCCTAAAGAGGGGAATAATTTTAAAAATCCATTTGCTTGATGAGTTTTTGTCCCATAAGTGTTTCTTTCAAGAGGCAACTGGACTTCCTTGTTTTTTTTCTTTTGAAGACGTTTTGCTTTTCATCCAAAAAGCTTCTTCAGCTTTCACAGGATGGTGGACAGTGGAAGGATTTATATTCTGTGCAGACAGCAGGTTATTTGTGTCCTTTTAGAGGGTCATTGAAGCTCTTGGATGTTTATCTGTGTCCTCAGGGTCACTTTAGTAGTGCTCCTGATTCCTGTAATCTGGAATTTTTCTTTTAGAAACCCATTCCTTGTTGAGTTGCTTTTTTTATTGTTTGGGTTTTTAATCTGTGTAACCTACTGGCATCACTGAGAGCGAGTCATATGCATTTTCTTCAAGTCAAATAAATGACCCAAAACCTGTGTCCGTTCTTTAGGCGGAGAAAGTGCACGAACTCAACGAAGACATTGGGAAACTGCTGGCTAAAGCTGAGCAGTTGGGAGCTGAAGGGAATGTGGATGAATCCCAGAAGATCCTGATGGAAGTGGACAAAGTCCGCGCAAAGAAGAAAGAAGCAGAGGTTTGTTCTTTCTGAACTGAATGTGCAGATTTACTGCTTGGATGTGCTGCTTTGTTTAGCCCAGTGCTTTTCAATTATTTTCTGTTACAAACCCACTCCCACCCACCCACCCCAGGAAAAAGTAAACATTTCGCACACCCCCAATTCTCTGCCGACACACGTCTCGCGCCCCGGCCTGCCTGACCTGTCACCCCAAATTGCACCCCATTGCAAGATATGCATCCAACTGACACTTATAGCAGTACCTCTCTTGTGTTCCTTGGCGTTGTGTCCAGGGAAGCCCGTTCTAAAAGAAAACATCTCACGAGTTTTAGAACGGGCTGCCCTGGACAGGAATGGGTTCCCCTGCTGAGGAACCTGACGGACGTACCAGTACAAGTGTCAGGTAGGATGCATATGCATGCTCTCTACATGGGGCTACCTTTGAAAAGTGTTCAGAAACTTCAGATCGTGCAGAATGCAGCTGCGAGAGCAATCATGGGCTTCACAAGGTATGCCCATGTTACACCAACACTCCGCAGTCTGCATTGGTTGCCGATCAATTTCCGGTCACAATTCAAAGTGTTGGTTATGACCTATAAAGCCCTTCATGGCATCGGACCAGAATATCTCCGTGACCGCCTTCTGCCGCACGAATCCCAGCGACCGGTTAGGTCCCACAGAGTTGGCCTTCTCCGGGTCCCGTCGACTAAACAATGTCGTTTGGCGGGACCCAGAAGAGCCTTCTCTGTGGCGGCCCCGAGCCTCTGGAACCAGCTCCCCCCGGAGATCAGAACTGCCCCCACCCTCCTTGCCTTTCGTAAAGGTCTTAAGACCCATCTCTGCCGTCAGGCATGGGGGAACTGAGACATCTCCCCCGGGCCTATACAGTTTATACATGGTATGTTTGTGTGTATGCTTGCTTTTAATAATGGGTTTTTTAGTGTTTTTTAAATTATTAGATTTGTTCTTACATTGTCTTTGTTATTGTTGTGAGCCGCCCCGAGTCTACGGAGAGGGGCGGCATACAAATCTAATAAATAATAATAATAATAAATAATAATAATCTACTCCCTGTGGCAAAAAAAGAACATGTTCCCTGGGGTCACATGCTTCCCCCTGGCATTGCTCCACACACATCCCAGGGGGGGGGACCCCACTATTTGAGAAGCAGTGGAGAAACAATGAGATGCATTCTAACTAACCAAGCAAAACGAGTCTATTATCTGTCAAAAAATGGAGAAGAAACTGTAACGTGTATCTTATTTTTGAGTAATGCAGCTTCCTAGATTAGATGAATGTCACTAGTATTATTTGCAACATGCTGCCATTAGGCAAGGTAACGATGAGTCGTTGGCTAAGGTGGGGAGAAGGAAGACCGAAAGGTGAGTGATGAGAGTTTTAAATTTAACCTCTTTCTGATCTTCCGTAGGAGGAATACCGCAATTCTATGCCTGCGTCCAGTTTCCAGCAACAGAAGCTGCGTGTTTGTGAGGTCTGTTCTGCATACCTCGGTCTCCATGACAATGACCGTCGCCTCGCTGATCACTTTGGGGGCAAATTGCATTTGGGCTTCATTCAGATCCGTGAGAAATTGGACCAGTTGCGGGTAAGGGCTGTTGTTACTCGGAGATAAAGTACAGTGGTACCTCGACATACGAGTTTAATTCGTGCCAGAGCCGAACTCGTATGTCGATTAATTCGCATCTCGAACGAATGCATTTAGATTTTGCTTTTCGCCCCGAGATAACTGGAAACATGGAATTCTTCTGCCACCTAGTGGACGCTGGGCTCATATCCCGAATTTGAGCTCGGGTGTCGAACAGAAATTTTGCTCGCGTCTTGGCTCGTAACTTGGAATACTCACAGGTGGAGCAGCTCGTATCTAGACGTACTACTGTACTCTAAATAAAGGAAAAGGAAAAGAGCCTTAAAATCACTCTGGATAGTTTCCGTTTTAACAGTTGGGTAGACACAATATTGGTCTAGGTCAGGGATAGGCAAAGTTGGCTCTTCTATGACATGTGGACTTCAACTCCCAGAATTCCTGAGCTAGCATGATTGGCTCAGGGATTCTGGGAGTTGAAGTCCACAAGTCATAGAAGAGCCAACTTTGCCTACCCCTGGTCTAGGTAAATCAATCTTTGAGCATTCTCTTGTCCTTTAAAACTTACAATGGGTGACTAGCCCACATCAGACAATCCTATGGAGTAGGGAGAATTTTACGTACACATGATTAAGTCCATGGGTGTGTGCCTTGATTTTTCTCTGCTAAATAAAATTCTTAATACTGTAATGTGTGTGTGGAATGACCTCATTGATGGGAGATGTTTTATGTAATTCCATGGTTGTCATCAAGTAAACAGGCCTGTGTGAGTCAGATTTGTTTATTAGAATTAACAAATTGGTCCCTCCTATTTAATTGTTGCCTTTGTCCATGGGATAAATCCATAGGCTGAAACTAGAAACTTGTCATTATCAACAGGGAGGTTTATCTAATATTTTTCTAAATACAGTAAACACTTCCAGTACTTCCCATTTTGAAGGGTGACTTAAGGTACTGTATATAAAACCAACATTTTGTCAGCAATAAACCTATAAAATCACTGTGTGGCTGATGTTTATGTCACTGCTTGAAGTTGAAGTCCACAAGTCTTAAAATCGCCATGGTTGGAGACCTATGTCTCCTAGAGTTATTTTCTTCATGAGTATTTGACTTTTTGGCAAATTATTCTGCCTTGATATTAATACTTTTCAAATTAATCTCTACAACTCTCTTCTAATTTACTTATTAGATTAGATTAGATTTATTGGATTTATATGCCGCCCCTCTCCGCAGACTTGTTGGGTAAAGGTGTCTGGTGGGGACATTGACCACGCTTGTTGAAATTTGTGGAGCCAGTACATCACAAATACACCAGGGCATAGGAGAAAATGATATGTAGTCAGATAACAATCTTATATGGTTTTTACATATTTATTAAGGTGTGGCTTTTAAGTAGCTTCTGTTTTTAAGCTTAATGTGTCACTTATTTATAGGGACGTCATAATAGAGCAGAGCTCTTCGAACTTGGCGTCTTTAAGACTTGTGGAGTCCAGCTCCCAGAATTCTTGCTGGAGAAGTCCACAAGTCTTAAAAGTTGCTAAGTTTGAAGATCTCTGTAATACAAGATGATGTCACTAAATGCCTTTGAATGTCTCCTTGCTATCTGCAGGAGTCCGTTTGATGTAGAGCCCAATTACATTTGATAGCATTTCTGTCTTGCTCTAGAAAACTGTAGCCGAAAAACAGGAGAAGAGGAATCAAGACCGGTTGAGAAGGAGAGAAGAAAGAGAGCGAGAAGAACGCGTGGGACAACGGTGAGCAGAGGAGAAGTATTTGGCTTCCTGGCGTAGTGGCATAAGAGGTCTTTTGCTGTAGACACTGGGCTACGTTTGGTCCCCAGGCAGGCCAGACCTATGTTGGAGCCCTTTTGCCCTCTGGAATCATTAGAATGTGGAAGTAGAAGTGGAAGGAAAGAAGGAAGGAAAAGTTCAGACACATGCTGAAATTAGAATAACAGGGCTGCTTCACAGAAGAGGAAAAGTGTTGGTTAAACATCTCTTTCTGAACTATTTAGAATTTCCTTTATCATCCTTTGCCAAATTCATTCTCAATCTCTTCAGGGTGTGTTACTTTCTGGGGTCTTAAAAGTGTACGACGCTTTTTAGAGCAAAGAATTATGCTATATCAGAACATGCCAGGGATGAAATGATACCGGTTTGGGCCACTTCACCCAAACCAGTAGTAAAAAATGCTTTTTAAAGGTTTTTCTAAAAGGTTCTGATAATTAGCTGTGATGTGCATGGGAACTTTTCTTTTTAAAGCATTTTTTTACTACTGGTTCTGGCGAATAGATAGTAAAATACTTAAAAGGGGGGAAAAGGGTTCCAACCCTTGTGGAACAGCCGATCATCACAACTGATCATTGGAATTAAAAAAAAACTTATAGCACTTTTAAACTACCGGTTAGTTTAAAAATACTTTTAAGAAGTTGGCAACTCCCTCTGAGTCACATGACCCCACCCACTCACCCACCAAGCTATGGCCACAGAACTGGTAGGGAAATTTTTTGAATTTCACCACTGGAATGCTCATAACTTTGCTTGCCTGCTGTCTCCAACCCCTTCTTTTAAATCAGTGCTTCTCTTTTTTCCCCCCTCCTAGATCTGGATCAAGAAATCAAGATCGCAAAAGGTAAAAGAGCTTGTATGTGTGTGAGTGAGGGGTACGTGTGCATATATACGTACATTGAAATGATGGTCCTTCATTTCAGATGAGCTGCTTGACCGCTTTTGGCAGCTCTCCAATTGCTGCTTTTCTCCAAGCACAAAACAGAAAACTTCCTCCAATTGTAAAATATCTGGAGGAATATCAGTAAGCATAGAGCCAAATTGGAGTTGTAACCTCAGTCTTTAGATATAATGTCTTGTATGTTGTAAGCTGCCCTGAGTCCTGGGAAAGGGGTGGCATATAAATCAATCAAATAAATAAACATACATACCTACATTCCAATGATTTTTCTTCTAGAAGTCTCTGTATAATTGTAATTCACAGGGATAAAGTCATAAGCCATTGCTTAAAAGGGAGCATAGGGTAAAAAAACTAAACCAGGGGTGGACTTCAAAAATTTTAGCAAGGGGTTCTCTGCCCAGTTGCCTGGTCGGCCTCCTTCCTGGGCTGCGGAGGCTTTCCTTAGGAAGCCACGCTTCCTAAAGTTGCTAAGATTGAGAAGCACTGGTCTAGGGTAAAAATGGCCTCTGAAAACGAGCTCGTTTCTGGCCTTCCCGAACTTCTGGTAGGCCCGTTTTTCTGCCCTCCCCAAGCCTCTGCATGCACCTGCATCCAATACAGGCTGGTAGGGGTGGGTGGTCAAACCCCCAGCAGCCCACCCCTGAACTAAACCCTTCTACCATTAATTTGTGTGGATTCTAATCTGAAAATCACTTAAATCATTGCTTAATAATAAAGACCAACTGTTAAAAAAGGCGATTTATTTTATTTTATTTGTAAATTGCTAAATGCCGTAAGAGAATAAAGGGGAAAGAATAAAATCTGATTTTCTGTGAATATGGTATCGTTCCTTAAGGGATTGCCTTTCCATCCACATCAAAACACTCTTATTTTGGTACTCATCTTTTGTTGGTTCCAGGAGATGCGATGAGAACCAAAAACAATGAGTACCAAACAATTTTTTCTCATAAGGAATAATATGGTGAGACTCCTAGCCGCTCGGACGTTGCCTATCTCCGGTGGCTGCTTGGGGATGAGCAGGCCAGGATTACGGCATAGGTGGCCAGATTCTGCGCGGCAGCAGCGGGGATTCGTCGCAAATGTGTGCCTTCATAGCGAAATATGTACATCTCTTGTATAGTTACGATGGGTCAATCTTGGTTGCTCAGCCAAAAGTCCTGTTTCCTGTTCTTTTTCCTTTTAATTATTATTAATATTATATTGATGGTCTTTGACCGTAAATAAAATGTATTATTATTAATATGGTGAGACACAAGGCAGCCAGCACCATCAAGATCTAGCTTTTGTGTTGAGTACCAAACAGTGAGTACCAGGACAAAATGTTCATGTCAAAATGCGTTGAATACCCTATTCAATGTGTTTCAAAGCAGTTGAGTACCAAAGTACCACTACACTTAGTGTTTTGGTACTCAAGGTACAACATTGGTTTATTTATTTGTTTAATTAATGAATTAATTAATTATATTTCTATACTGCCTTTCTCAACCGATTCAAGCTTACAACATAATAAATACAAATAGAAAATATGTAGAAATCTCATATTAAAAACCTAAAAAATTCTAAAACCCCATATCATCCACATTTACCTAACTAAATGTAACCATTTGTGGCTGGAGCTAGTTCTTAACACACACAGCCCCCCATTCCTTTCGGCAAAGATGGGTCTTCAGGGCCTAGAGTTTAGTTGTTTTTGTGATAAAAAACAGACAAGCACTTGTTCTCTCCTTGAAGGAAAGGCACATCTGTACTCTGTATATGAAAAGAAATGGAGGTAGCCCAGTCACTCTTAATGGAAATCTCTTTGATTTGGCTGGACTAAATTTTTTTCCCCAATCTTCCCGCTACAGATCGCGATCCCGCGAGCGGAGGCGACGACGTTCCCGTTCCCTTTCCCGCGAGAAGCGAAAATCCCGTTCCAAGTCTCGGGAACGAGAGAGGCACCGGCGCCACCGCAGCCGTTCCGGAAGTCATAGTCGGGGTCACCGACGTGGATCCAGAGACAGGAGCTCCAAGCATAAGTATGGCCAGCATTTCTCGCCGCCGCTTCTTGGGAGGCTTTGTTTTTCTTGGAGTTTAGTCAGGGGAAAACACATTAAAGCTGAAAGGAAGCCGGCATACGTTTGGAAATAACGGTCCCAGTTTCCAAGGCCCCCAGGGAATATGTTGGGTTAAAAAGTGCAGTTGTCAAGATATAAAGAAGCAGGGAAGGCTGGGATTTTGTTTTGCTCCTTCATGAATACGTAGAGATTTCGTCTATATCAAAGACAACAAGCTCCAGCAATAATTTTGAACTTTTTTGCCAACCTGCAAATCCTGTTTTCTCCAGTGTAAGACAAGGCTTCCCTGCTTCTTTGATCCACTTTCACTTCACGCTGCTCACTTAGTGAGTAATTGACGTAGTGCTGTTAGGAAAGTATTCGCATTTTTAAAAACTTTCAGAGAGGCGTGCATGGATGAGGGATCCCTAAACTTGGCAACTTTAAGAATTCTGGGAGTTGAAGCCCATTAGTCTTAAAGTTGCCACATTGGAAGACCTCTGGCATGGATGCACAAAAGTGGCCCAAATTGGCAATATTTTACAAAGAAAGTAGCTAATAGAAACATAGAAGAAACATAGAAGACTGACGGCAGAAAAAGACCTCATGGTCCATCTAGTCTGCCCTTATACTATTTCCTGTATTTTATCTTTGGATGGATATATGTTTATCCCAGGCATGTCTAAATTAAATTACTGTGGATTTACCAACCACGTCTGCTGGAAGATAGTTCCAAGGATCTACTACTACTCTTTCAGTGATAATGATTTGATATCACAGTTTAATCCAAATTAGGGAAAAAAACCAGATTCTCAGATTTAGAGATGATGTTAGGAATGGATCTAGTTTCTAGTTTGCACCTAGTTCTTCCATTTAATACTTACCATTCTGTACCCTATAGAAGGAAAAGTTTTAAGAGAAATCATTTATTTCCCCACATATAAGTTAACCACACTCCTTTGCAAATCTCATTTACCTAGTGATAAAGTGGATTTATAACCACCCATTAGAAGAATGAGTGAAAATAGAAAGCCTTTATCCCTTTTCTTTGCACAGAAAGGAGAATTGAACACTAGGGATATTATAAAATGTGTGGAAACAGTTGACTCATGGTTGAGATACTAAATTCATTTTTTAAATCTGTCTTAAACATGAACAATAAAGAAAAGAAGTTTGGACAATTAGGAAATGAGGAAGACCCTGTAATTACTATTACTCTAAAGAGCAGGTAAGGGAAGACTTCAGAAAACATGAATGTACTATAGCTCATAAAATCCCCCTCCCCCAGGGGGAAGAATTGCATGGAGAATATTTTCTGGAAAAATGGAAAATGCCGGAAACCTGGAGAGAAAATGACAGATTGTAAAAACTCCCTGTTTCTTTTAAATAATCAACTGCTGCAATTTCTTAAAAATTCAGCATCTTCGAAAGAAACAGTATCTGGCAGGTGCAATATATATATATATTTGAGGTGGCACTGGATAAATAAATTTTTATATTTAATGGATGTGAAACTGTTGCCATCCTTTTGTTGTTTCTGCAAGAGATACAAGGTGATTTTTGCATTTCAGAATCCAGAAAGCTTTAGTCAAGGACTGGAGTTGTTTGGCGGGAGGGTGACCCTTGATTTAATTTCACAGAACAAAGTTACGGCCAAGTCTAAAAGGCTTCTCAGGTAAAGCTTTTGGGGCAAAACTTTGGGAGCAGAATACCTTCATTTTCAGCTTGGGTCCATAGCAGCTTCAATGTAATGAGCTACTGGAATAATTAAAAACAAATGAGAATTCTGTATCATGTTAATGTCATCTCCTTTAGATACTTTCATATCATCATCTTTTTAAAAATGACTCCATAAATCCCTTGCAGAATGGAATCTGGGCAACTGAATGCTGAGTTTTGTTCTGCAGATATATTCTCATTGTGCCCAGAGAGAGAAATGCCTGCCTTTACCTAGGATCGAACTCACAGGCCCCTGATTGGGAGGCGAGAGCTCTGCCTCTAGGCCACTGCCACCACTTTAGATGCTTTCATATGATAGGCTAGAAATGATGGGATTTATCCTAATTCATTTGATGACTCATGGACAAGAGTCATTAAATGGTCTTAAATTAAAACTATTGCCCCGTAGTCAGAAGTGAGCATTTTCATTTGAAGTAGTCCTTGACTTAGCAGCCATTTGAAGTTGCAACAGCACTCAAAAGAGGAACTCCTCAGACTGGCACAGCCTCCCCACAATCCCGTGACCCAAATTGGTGCCCTCAGCAACCAGCATGCGTTTCCCAAGGTGGCAGCATCCCAGATCACCAGATAACTTGTGACTGTATCAGTCACGTTCCGACAAGCAAAGTCAATGGTAGGAGGAGGAACTTGGATTTGCTAAACAACCCCTGGATTCACTTAACAACTGCAGAGAAGGTTGAAGTGGGCACGGCTCATCCCACAGCCCACCTTGCTTAGCAGTGGAAATTCTGGCTCCAGCAGTTGTCGTAACTCAAGGACTTCCTGTAGTTTCATACCTTGTATCCTCCCACCTTTTTAGCAGTGGGCAGATGGCATATTTCAATCCCATGCGATAAACCAGGGTTGAGAGAAAAGGGGGATTGCTGAGTGGAATGAGGTTCATAAAATCAATCCAGGTTTATAGACTGAAACTCTAGCAGGCTGGCATTGAAGTCGGAGAGCAGTTAGCAACTTCACATAGAAGAGGGGCAGCATACAAATCCAAGAAATAAATAAATATGCTGAAGAAGGAATCTTAACCACCTTCAGAATTCCTGACTCTTATTTTTCTTCCTGTTGTTGTTTTTTTTTCTTTCCCCCTCCTCTGTTTGAGCACTGACATCATTGCTTGTGCTTTTCTCTGGGTGGCAGTATGGATTGGACTCAGAAGGAGAGGGCAAGTGACATTATTATCGTAAGGGGGGAGAGGTTGGGCCATGCATAAAAGTGGCTTGCCTAATGATTCCTTGACCGAGCCAACCTTGGAGAGCTCCTTTGGTAAGCTGGGTTTTAAGATCAAGAGGGGAAGCTTTATATCTATAGCCTAGGGCTGGTTCCTGTGAAGAGCCGGTTGAAGAAGAACACTGTCATTATGGAGATTTTCGGTTGTCCGGGTCATAGTTGCATATACAGTGATACCTTGTCTTACAAACTTAATTGGTTCCGGGAGGAGGTTCTTAAGGTGAAATGTTTGTAAGACGAAACAATGTTTCCCATAAGAAACAATGGAAAAGCAATTAATGCGCGCAAGCTCAAAATTCACCTTTTGCAAGCCGAAGCGCCCATTTTTGCGCTGTTGAGATTCCCCTGAGGCTCCCCTCCATGGGAAACCCCACCTCCGGACTTCTATGTTTTTGCGATGCTGCAGGGGAATCCCAGCAGGGAAATCCCAGCATCGCAAAAATGAGCGCTTCGCTGGCAACGGAAGTCCGGAGGTGGGATTTCCCAAAGAAGGGAGCATCAGTGAAATTGCAGCATCGCAAAAACACCAAAGTCCTCAAAACCCCACCTCCGGACCTCTGTGTTTTTGCAATGCTGCGATTTCACTGAGGCTTCCCTCGCTGGGAAACCACACTTCTGGACTTCCATTGCCAGCAAAGCACTCGTTTTTGTGATGCTGGGATTCCCCTGCAGCATCACAAAAACACAGAAGTCCGGAGGTGGGGTTTCCCATGGAGGGGAGCCTCAGGGAAATCCCAGCAGCGCAAAAACGGGTGCTTCGCTGGCAACAGAAGTCTGGAGGCAGAGCATCACAGCGACTGTGGTGGTTTGTAAGGTGAAAATAGTGTGTAAGAAGGGGCAAAAAAATCTTAAACCCCGGGTTTGTATCTCGAAAAGTTTGTATGACGAGGCGTTTGTAAGATGAGGTATCACTGTATATTTTTTGTCTTCAAAATGCAACTGGATTGTTTTTTGAGAAAGAGGAAGAAGAAGGTGTTTTCCTTCTCATCCGAAAAGCTTCTTCAGTTGAACGGATGCAGCTTCTTGGATAAGAAGTGAAACATCATCATCTTCCTCAAAAAACAGTCCAGTTGCCTTTGGAAGACCAAAAAGAAAGAAAGAAAGTGAGGGGTACCTTTGAGACAATGTCTGGTGCAAATTGAAGGGAAATGGAATTTAAAATGTGTGGCAAAGAACAAATTATAGAATGGTTGGGTACTAACAGAGGTGGGCTGCTAAGGTGGAACGGTGACACGTGCTCTCCCCCGTGGCTCTGAGTGCTAGTGGAGTCCAGTGGCGTGGCGCACTTGCATGTCCGCATGTGATTTCGCTATCTGTCCAGGTGCAGTAGCAGAATTGCGCTGGACTCCGTTAGCACTCAAAGCCACGGGGGGGGGGGGGCGAGCACACGTCACTTTTCCACCTTAGCAGTCCACCTCTGGGTACTAACCAGAGAAGCTGAAGAATGGGTGATAATCAGTGGTGAGTTGCTCCCGGTTTGGCCTGGTTCTGCAAACCGGTGGCTGTGGCAAGAGGCTCCGCCCACCCTCCCTGGATGCTTTTGTGCATACATGAACCAGTAGTAACAGGTTTTAGAACCCACTACTGGTGACAATGCATAGAATATCATAAAATTCCTCTGTGCATAATGTGATGCAGAGTGGGTGGGGGGAGGGCGGGAGAATCTCCTTGGTGCTAATGTCAACATCAAATCTTAGGATATAAATGAATTAAAACAAGATTGAATTGTGTTTAGTGTTTCTACAAGGCTGGCAGGGGTTCCCAGCAGTCACAGGAGCAAAGTTATTAATTACCAAATCTCACTTTGGAAAGGATGAAGACATTCCCTTCTGTTCAGATTCTAAGGCTTTTATGCTTATCCTTGTTGCCATTTTTTTCCTGGACAATGAATGGTTCCTTGATAAAAGCAAAAAAAGATTTATGTCTTACTTTCCTGTGAACGTTTTAAGGAATTGACTTTTGACTCCCTCCATTGCTACAAAGTTGGGAGGATTAATTTATATCCCAATAAATCTAGGCCAACACCCTCGGAATAGGAGAATGTCACAGTTTAAGAATTGACATCTTCTGAAAACTGGATTTTGAAGCATTCGGCTGATGCACAAAAATTGATCAAATGTGATGAACCTAAATTATATTTGGAGTGTTGTTATATAGCAGTGATGTTGAGCCTTTTTTCTTTAGGTGCTGAAAGAGCATGGGTGTGCGGTATCGTGCATGTGTGAGTGCCCACACCCATAATGCAATGCTTGGGGGGGGGGCAAAAACTGGTTCCCCTGCCTGCCGGAGGCCCTCTGGAGGTTGAAAAAGGTCTCTTTCTCAACTTCTGGTGGGCCCAGTAGGCTTATGTTTCACCCACCCAAGGCTCCAAAGGCTTCCCTGGAGCCAATGGAGGGTAAAAATGCCCTCCCGCATCCCCTCGGAGGCTCTCTGGAAGCCAAAAACTCCTTCCCAGAGCCTCTGTGCGAGCTAAAAATCAGCTGGCCAAGCACACACATGCACATTGGAGCTGAGCTAGGGCAACAGCTCGCATGCCAGCAGATGTGGCTCCGCGTGTCACCTGTGGCCCCCGTGCCATAGGTTCGTCATCACTGTTATCTGGTTCGCTTATCATTTTGTGTTACTTGGCCATTCTTTTGGGGATGATGTGCTACATTTCAGACAAAACCTTTGTATTCTTTGAGACCAGTTTAGATACGTCATCTGCTGGCTGAGGATTCACAAACTAGCCAGGTCCCAGAAAGGAGAATTGACAGAGAATATAAAGCTCCTTCTCTTGGCCACCTTTGGTGTATATTTAGATTGAACTGCCTTGCCTTTGTAGTGGGTCCTTTATGACGTTGCTCATTTTGTACTTCAGATCCTCTAGGGATCGGTCTTCAAGAGAGAAATCTCGGGATCGGGAGAAGAAAGAGAAGAGCGCATCTGAACGGCGGCACGAGAGCACCAATGGCAAATCTCGCTCCAAGAGGTCGGAGGAGAGAGAAGCCGGCGAGATCTGAATTTCCCTTCGTGTACTGTACATAACCTGGAGCAGCATTCTATACGGCCCAAATCTCTCATTTATATATTAACGGAAGACAGCACATCCTTTTGTAGTTCTGAATTTCTATCGTTTCCGCAGCTAGCAATGACAGTTCCCTGCCATTGACCAAAACTATGTTTGTATTAAGCCTAAACAAACCCAGCAGCCAGGGGTCCATCCAGATTAATACTTTAAGCAGAACGTAGCTTGCTGGGAACCAATCCTATCAGAAAGATTGCACTCTGCTTTTTTTAGAGGCGGAGGGGGAAAGGTACCCTCTCCTGCTCACTTTAAAACATCACTTGCATTTCTGTTGCGAAGAAATGCAAGTGATATGTTGCGAAGTTAAGTTTATACCCGAATTGAAAGAACCTCAGAAATGGTGGTGCTTTTGGCCTCTCTCCTAAACCCCTTAATTGGTGATTTCCACTCCCGTATTTCAAACATTCAACTTCTCTGTAAACAAATCAGCGGTTTAATAGACACATGCACCCTTGTTGTAATTTGGAGACAATTGCTCCCAACTGGATAGGGTTTTGGAGTATTGTATCTCCGCAGTCTGGCGAAGTTATAATGCAGCATCCTAATATAAATGAACCTTAACTGGATTATTTTGCCCAGTGCTGTGCTCTTCGGTGTAGTTTTCTCACAGCATGCCTATGTTTCAGCCCCTTTGCTTTTTGAATTTGGTTCACGTGCCCTAATTTGTCACTTAACAAGGAGAGCCCCATCAAAGGCACTTTTAAGAGGTGCCCTCGCTGGGCAGGTGATTCCCTCCCAGAAATTTATTTGATTGGTTAAAAAATTATGTAGTGCCACAACTTAGGAGTGGCATTTTCCGTGATAAATTTAAGCATCAGTTAGAAATCGGTGGGATAACGGACCATGATCTGCTATCACTATGCTCTGTTTGAGTTACAACACTGGAATTTTGACAAATGACCACTGTCAGCAGATTTTTTTTAACAGCAGTCACCACATTTGGTGAATTGGGGAATCCGCTAGTTCCATTTCTGTATCTCCTCCCCTTTGCCCCCTTTTTTTTGGCTTCATGCCCCCAAATTGCAGAGATTAACAGAATTCTCCTAACCTTAATGTACAATTGGGAGTTTCTTTCCTCTTTCGCTGCTGCTTTTTCTGATAGAGTAAGGCGCGCATGGCTCTCCTGCGCGCGCAGTATATTGATTGGATAGAGGAGAGGGGTCGGGGAGGGCCCCCACCTCCGATGAAAAGCTCCCAGAGCGACAGAGAGATGCCATCGGGACAGATTGTTCCGTGGAACTTTTAAAATCTTAAAATACACCCCTCTCCCCCCCCCTCCCACTTTGAAAGGTTGATGGGTCCAGGAAAAGAAACCAGCAAGGCAAATCACGTTAAATGTGCATATGGCATCCACCCGTCTTGGGATTTTTATCTTCGGTATTTGAGCAGTTTGGTCTGTAACAGCACTTTCCCCCCTTCTCGGCCCCTCCTGTCCTCCCCCTCCCAATGTCTTTTGAGGAGTTTTGGTCTAAGTAACAAAGGTGTAATTTAAGTGCTGTTGTCCTGCCAGTCTGATTCACATTAAAAGCTTACCTTTGTGGCTTGGAGTGGTCAGTGATCTATTTGAGGGTGGCATCGATGTTTAAAACATCTTGGAAAAAACAGTCCTATCAACATTAGCACAGAGTAATGTGCTGAAGCACGCTCTGGGGCCATACAGTGAGTATCTCTAGCCCATAAGATGCTCTCTTTGTATTTACACATTCCTGAATTGTGAATACTCGGTAGAAGGCTGGGTCAGTATTTCTGTTTATAACAAAAGACCAGCCATTAATATGGGCTGTCGGTCTGCAGTACCGCATAGCACAGCTGGGTCAGAGCTGTCCATCCTTGGTGACTTTTAAGATCCGTGAACTTCAACTCCCAGAATTCCCCAGCCAGCTAGCCAGCATGGAATTCTGTGAGTTAAAGTCCACAAGTTTTAAAGTTGCCAAGATTGGACATCCCTGATCTATATAAAAGAGTTTTGAGAGTTGGAAGTAGGTTGGAAGGAGAAAGCTACCACTTCAGCTGAAAAATGTAAAAATTCCAGTTATCTTGGTTCCTGCCTAAACACCCACGCATCTAACACAAGCTTTATATGCTTTGCGTTTGTTCGGAGGATGAATTAATCATTCCACTTCGATTACATTGCGTCCTGGTGTGTTAAGTTTCCATTAAATTCTGTCTGAAGAGAAATCCTTGCGTTTGTATTGTTGCTCATCACAGGCATCGTCCAGGTCTGCCAACTCTGTGCTGATAGCTTTTGATCTTTTGCTCCAGTGATGGTCTCATGGGGCCATACTATGTATTTACTATAAGGCTCCTGAAAATAACCAGTGCTCCAAATTGGGTGGGCATATTCAGAGCAGATTGGTTCATTTTGATTTTGGTGACTCGTTTGTTTTGTCCAAATAGGGCTGATTTGGATATTCCAAATAAAACAATTTTCTAAAATGTTTCATGTGATGGAATCTGACTCAAACGAGCTCAATTTTTTGTCTGGACTTCCTCAGCTGCCATTAACTTACACATTCGATCAATGGTTAAGGGCAGCAGTCTCCTCTAAAAATTTACCAAATAAGTTCATATGGAAATAAAAGCTGAATACTTGCTGACTTTTATTTTGTGTTTTAAACCACTGAGTCACTGTTATTACAAAGTACCAGAAACAACATAGTGTAACATTGCCTTTAAACACTGAGATCGTGTAATAAAAATGGGTGTATATGTACTTGCAATAAGAATTTTGTAGAATTTATGTCATCAACTATAATCCTCTTGTTTAATGCAAGAATCTGTTCGACATTTCTGACAGGCTTGATTCCTTCTCCTCTCCTCTCCTCTCCTCCAAGAGGACCTGACCCTTGCTTTGGAAGTATCTCATTATTTCTTTGAGCCCTACTCTTTCCAGAGATGATACAAAAATGAGGCTTTTGCTATTGGAAAACTTGTATTTTTGAAAACTTTATTCGGGATTGTTTTTGTTTGGTTTATATTTTCAGTTCCTCCCATAATCAGTTTATTTGGTTGGAGCAGATGGGAAGAAGAAGAAAAAAGATGTATTTCATTTTTTAAAAAGAAGTAGAAAGAAGGTATAGATGGGATCCAAGTAGTCCATTAACATTTCTAAAGGCCTGGCAGGATTGGATATGAACACCTTTTCTTTCTTTTAATCGTATGAATTCCAGCATTGACGATTTGCAGTTCTGGAAATGGCACTAGCTTTAGAACTCAAATGAGTTTATAATCTTTTAAGTTCAACTTTTTACATTCAGCTACTGTGTATTTTATTCATATTCTGGCCAACTGTGTGTAGCACATGGCAGGTGTGCTATCAGTGATCTAGATATGATCTAGAATTTTGTTTCTTAACAGTCTGACCGACGGAGTAGTTGGAGATGAGCTTTCAACCTTTTAGCTGAATTTTGGGTTTGTGTGTTACTTATTCACTGCTATGTAACCGATTCCTTGACAAGTCTGAAGAGTGATTAAAACCTTGTTGGCCGTGCTATGATTTCTCCATTCATACCACCTATGCTTTATTGGATCTTAATTCACACTTGTAGGACTGCTTGGAAGCTGCTCTCCTTCTCTTCTGATCCTGTGCCCAGGACAAGTTCAGGAGATGCGTCTCCCAGAGCAGGGCTCTCCAACCCTGGCAATTTTAAGCCTGGATGACTTCAATTGGTTTGGGAATTCTGGGAGTTGAAGTCCACCAGGCTTAAAGTTGGCAAGGTTGGAGACCCCTGTCCTAGAGCTCTTTTCTCGCTAAGAAGATATCATTCTATCACTAGAAGGAATTTACGTGACTCCTGTTCTGTCTGGCCGGATCAATTATTAGAAAGCAAGCCCACACATGCTTGAAATATTGATCAAGGCAAAAGTATTATTTACACAAAGTCCAGCAAGAAATAAGTGAATTCAAAGGCAGTTCAGGCTGACAGCATTCCCTTCTAAGGAGCATAGATAACAGTTTGGGATGCAAGCCAGCCAGAGGCATAAATCTTCCTTAATGAGATGTGTCTGGTATTTTTTCACTTCACTCACCGTTCAGGGCTTTTCCAGTTTCTGTAAATCCATGGAATCAGAAGCAGTCTCTCAAAGCACCGTCTTCATGATGAATGTTGCTTGCCACACCTCTGACAATACCCTAACTGGGGGTTTTATAGTTTCTGGTGGTTCCCCAGGCTCTAATTCCCCTTCACTCTCAGACTCAGATGGCAAGAACACTGGTCTGCAATGCCAGTATTCTTCTTTCTCTTGGTCCTTGAAATTGTGATCAGCTGAGCTGGACATGGGCCACTCACAACAACTCCCTCAACAGAATATGTCATATTCCTTCTGAGTGTCAAACCAAGACACACAAGAACTATACTATAAAAGAAAGTCTATAATGAGATGAAATCAGATCCAGCATCCTTTGAGCTTATACCTGAGAGATTTTCCAGACTTCCTTGGGATTTCTAAATTGAACATACTAATCCGCACGTTTGCATGTTCTGTCATAGTGTTCTATTCCGGGCCTACGCAGGTTGAAAACAAAGAAGGAATCCATGCACTGATATCTCAAGTCAATCTCTTTATATAGAAAGTCTCATACAAGCCAAAGTCATGCATGTGATTTAATCTTGGCGGCTTCTCAGTGAGAGTAATTAAAAGATAATAGTCTCGGGGCTAGGCTGCTGCCAAAGATCAAAGCTAATTGCGGATTCCTTCATGAGATAAGGAGTCTCCAGTTTCACAGACTTACTTTTACAGCTTCCCAGCATCTCCACAGACAGGGCACTTTTACTCTAAAGATTTTAACAAGAAAATAACAGTTGACTAGCGTACCCTGGCTGAAACCTCAAACAGTATCCAACTCCATTGCAAAATGTTGAAACTCCACCCCAATTTACCCATGCGCCACCCTTAAATACCTATAGGGAGTGGTCAACAATTCCCTAGAATTACAAACTACAGACTACTTCCTTTTCCCATACAAGTATTCTTGTTTTTTTCTTAATCTTAGTCTAAAGAGGACATCTAGCAAAGGCTCCTCCTCCTCCTCTTCTAAGTCAGACTGTACTGTCATTGGCATATCTGCCACCTCTGGTGCTCCTTCAGGTTCATCCAGGTCTATTTGTCCCATCACTCTCACTCTGCATCACCTGGCAGCATCACTGGCCCAGGGTACCATGATGAACCTGGCTCATCCTCCTCAAAATCATAGTCTCCTCTAAATCCAAAAGATGGTGATGGGGAAACAGACTAGACAAGAAATAGATCAGTGATGGTGAACCTATAGTACCCATGGCTGAAGTGGCACACAGAACCATGTTGCTTGGCGCACGCGGCATCTCTAGTTCCTCTTCTGGGTTTCTGGCATGCAGGCACACATGGCGATCAACTGGCCTTTGCGTATGGAAACCCGGAAGAGTTGGTCTTATGCTTTTTTTGGCATGAGCATGTATAGCGGCCAGACAATTGGCATGCATCCATGTGCAGCAGTAACTGAAAGACTTGCTAACCGATGTGTACGCATGCACCGGAAACCGGAAGTTCATTTCCCAGCACACGGATGTCCCCTGGGCAGCTCCTCTTCCTGGTCATGACCCAGACAAACGCACAAAGTGCTCCCTTTTGGGCACTCATTGCCACGTGAGCAAACCCTTTTCAGCCAAAAAAGATTCACCATCCACTGAAATAAGACTATAATTCACCTAAGAAATATTGGACATCATCAGTTCAAAATGTTTGGAGGTCTACTTGAGGTTTTCAACTCTGTGCCCACCAGCCCTTTAATGGCCAAGAGCTGTATATTGTATTGGATTTCCAGCATGCTCCTTGGTCTTGTTGGCTGGAGATGGCTAGAACAGCTCAACGCATCTGGAGATCCGATTTGTCAGTGATTTGCAACAACAGAAATTGCTCTCTGGCGTTCCAGCAGGTGGCATTCAAGCCTGTATAATCTCTTACCAAGTGCAAATTGGTATTCTCAGTCTTTATATGCCTTATGATAGTCCTATATGACCTGCTATGTATTATTACATAGAAACATAGAAGTCTGACGGCAGAAAAAGACCTCATGGTCCATCTAGTCTGCCCTTATAGTATTTTCTGTATTTTATCTTAGGATGCATGTATTTTATCTCCAGGCATGTTTAAATTCAGTTACTATGGATTTATCTACCACGTCTGCTGGAAGTTTGTTCCAAGGATCTACTACTCTTTCAGTAAAATAATATTTTCTCATGTTGCTTTTGATCTTTCCCCCAACTAACTTCAGATTGTGTCCCGTTGTTCTTGTGTTCACTTTCCTATTAAAAACACTTCCCTCCTGAACCTTATTTAACCCTTTAACATATTTAAATGTTTCGATCATGTCCCCCCTTTTCCTTCTGTCCTCCAGACTATACAGATTGAGTTCATTAAGTCTTTCCTGATTATTGTTCTGATCAGCCCAGCTATAGAGACAGATTACATGTTCCCTTCACCCTAATATTGGCTTCTAAGTATTTTCTTGGTGTTCTGCTTCGGTCTGGAACAAAACAGCCCCAGCTCACAAGAAATTCAAACCAAACACACATATATTTTAAAATGATTTGTACGAAACAAAGTTAAGCTCCTAGTCCATGTTGGCAGCATTCCTGGTCAAAATTAATTTAATTTAATTTAATTTATTATATTTGTATGCCACCCCTCTCCGGAGACTCGGAGCGGCTCACAATAATCACAACAATATACAAATCCAATATTTTTAAAATTGTCTAATAGATAAGGAGCAGGCTGCCGCCAGGAGCCAAATCCAATTAGTGCATTCCTAAATTTTTCAAATATCCTTTTAAACACACATTCATGAATCTTCATGTTTTCCTCAGATATCTGCATTTCTGCACGATGAACTTAAAAGGATAACAGCAGTTTGCCAGCAAAGCATTTCTGGAACTCCGGATCTAGGACCTCCACCATTACAAACGTTGATTCTCCACACACCCTTATCCATAATTCCTCACTTATATACTGTCCCGGTGTGGTCAACTGTTTCCTAGAGATATTCAGTGTCTAGACTTTCTTCCATAGAGATATTCACCTTCTGGAATTTTTTCCCATAAAGATATTCCTGTCTGCTTCGTGACCTTCTGACCCTGGCATCTAATAGGGGCTCCTGGTTCCCAGTGTCCCCCTCCTCCTCTGAGTCAGACATTACCATAATTGGGGTTTCTACAGTCTCTGTAGTTCCCCAGGTTTATCAGGTTCCAATTCTTCCTCACTCTCTGGCTCAGCTGTCAAGAACACTGGCTTAGGGTACCAAGGAGGACCCCGTTCATCCTCCTTAGAATCTATGACTACCTGAGCTGGTCGTGGACCACTCGCAGTACTTGGATAGACCATGGTTGGCTGGGGTCAACTTGACAAGCCAAGATAGAACGCATTGCAGCTAATTGTGACGAGATTATCAAATCACCTGTTATATTTACAGCAAGCAGCTAAAATTTGGAAAGCTTAGTTTATTCATGACCTTGTTCATCCAGTCACTGGAGGGAAAATAGCATGGTATATATATGTGTGTGTGTGTGACCTTAATTGGCTAAATTAAAAATCTCAATTTCTTTAGAAAACATCAGGGGAGAAGCTACTCCAGTAATTCTTATTTAAACATTCAATTCAATTCAATGTATTAGATTTGTATGCCGCCCCTCTCCGAAGACTTGGGGCGGCTCACAACGATAAAAACAGTATTATAATGGCACAAATCTAATATTAAAAATAACTAAAAACCCTATCATAATTAAAAAACCAAACAGCACATACATACCAAACATAAATTATAAGGCGCCCGGGGGAAAGATGTCTCAAATCCCCCATGCCTGTTACTAGTATTATGCATATGAATATTATTATATCTAATGTTTCTTCTTATTTTTTCTTGTTCCTAGTGTCATGCATATGAATATTATTATATCTAATGTTTCTTATTTTTTTCTTGTTACTAGTATTATGCATATGAATATTATTATATCGAATGTTTCTTCTTATTTTTTCTTGTTACTAGTGTCATGCATATGAATATTATTATATCGAATGTTTCTTCTTATTTTTTTCTTGTTACTAGTATCATGCATATGAATATTATTATATCTTTACATACCTCCAATATGTACTTGAAAAACAAACAAACAAACAAATAAATAAATTCACAACAGTCTTGACTTTACAGATACCACTCCTGGCATGTTAACAAGATTTTCTAACTGGCAGCTGTCGGTTTACCTGATTTGAGACCTTGTCAAGGACACTCGGTTTCTGGTCTCTCCTAAACTCAGAGTAATCAAATTAGGCAGCTGATTTCAAGTATTCAGGTCCCCTCCCCCACTTGATTATAGAATTGACATGTCATAAAATGTCCGTGCCTCCACCTCCTCCTCCTTCTTTGAATGTGGTTTTCTGCATCCTGTCTATAGGCTGATCTGATGCGAGAGCTCTCATGCCACAAGTCTATAACCATCTGAGCAAAGTGAGAAGGAGACGGAAGATAGTTGACCTAAGCTGCAAGGATGGATGGGTAAGTAAGTAAATAAGTAAGTAAGTAAGTAAGTAAGTAAGGAAGGAAGGAAGGAAGGAAGGAAGGAAGGAAGGGAAAGTAGGGAGGGATATGAAAAAGAAAGAATGATAGAAAGAAAGAAAAAGAAAGAAAGAATGAATGAATGAATGAATGAACAGAGGGAGTGTTAAGAAAAAGAAAGAAAAATAGATGATGAAAGGAAGGAAGGAAAGAAAGAAAAAAAAAGAAAAAAGTGGGAGGAAGGGAGGGAGGAAGAAAAAGAAAGAAAGAAGGAAAGAAAGGAAGGAAAGGAAAGAAAGTGGGAGGAAGGAAGGAAGGAAAGAAGGAAAGAAGGAAGGATTAAAAGAAAAAGAGTGAGAGAAAGAGCCCTAGGATGAACGAGCAAACATTTTCAGAGTACACAATATTCAACCCAATTTGACTCCAAACACATTGCTTTTTAATGCTCAATGTCAACCTTGAATTGAGTGAAGTTTGTCAGTTCAACTGAGGACTGGGCATGCTGCAAACCTTTAACCCTTCCCCCTTTTTTTCTTTTCTTTGCAACCATGAATGCATTCTGACACCCTGTGGTTCACTCTCTATCACATTACTCCTTGGTGGCCACCTCTCTGCACCAGGTTGTCTTGTAGCCTATGCAACAAACAGGAAGGAAGATCGATTTAGACCCCGCAGCACAGGAAGAGGTGAACAAAGGAACTCTGAACCAAAAACCGAAAAAGATAACCATTAAAAAAAAGATAATGCAACTTTGCTGGAACCATGTCGCTAATTCGGTGACAAGAAAAAGCTGCAACGCTATTTAGCCTCATCACCATTTTATTCTCAAACTGGGGGCATCCCAAAAGAAACTCAACTCTACCTTTATAACATTTAAAATTCTCAATGGTTGGAAACCGTTGATCCAGACAGGATTGCCATCATTCGAAACCGGGTCTTCTAAACAAGGACTTCTATTCAAATGTGCAACGCTCAAAATGCAGAAGTTTGGCTTTCGATAAGTTGGGAGTTGGATTGAAAATGAAAGTTTCAAGGAGTCCTGGAGGAACCTCCACAAATGTAAGTATTTATAGAGAAGGTAGGAGGTGCAGCTATACCTACAGGCTGTCCTCAGGTTACAACGGTTCATTTAGTGATCATTCAAAGTTACAATGGGGCTGGAAAAGATAGACTTATGACCATTTTTCACACTTAACATAAAAACATAGAAGTCTGACGGCAGAAAAAGACCTCCTGGTCCATCTAGTCTGCCCTTATACTATTTTCTGTATTTTATCTTAGGATGGATATATGTTTATCCCAGGCATGTTTAAATTCAGTTACTGTGGATTTACCAACCACGTCTGCTGGAAGTTTGTTCCAAGGATCTACTACTCTTTCAGTAAAATAATATTTTCTCATGTTGTTTTTGATCTTTCCCCCAACTAACTTCAGATTGTGTCCCCTTGTTCTTGTGTTCACTTTCCTATTAAAAACACTTCCCTCCTGGACCTTATTTAACCCTTTAACCTATTTAAATGTTTCGATCCTGTCCCCCCTTTTCCTTCTGTCCTCCAGACTATCCACCATTCTTGTAGCCCGTCTTTGGACCCGTTCAATTTGGTCAATATCTTTTTGTAGGTGGGGTCTCCAGAACTGAACACAGTATTCCAAATGTGGTCTCACCAGCACTCTATATAAGGGGATCACAATCTCCCTCTTCCTGCTTGTTATACCTCTAGCTATGCAGCCAAGCATCCTACTTGCTTTCCCTACCGGCTGACTTCACTGTTCACTTCACTTAATAACTGCAGTGATTCACTTAACAAGTGTAGCCAGAATGGTGATAAAATGAGGCGAGATTTACTTAATAAAACTGTCTCACTTAACAATGGAAATTTTAGGCTCAATCGTAGTTGTAAACTGTATTTTGGGGGTCTTTTTTTTAAAGAACAGGAGAAAGCAAAACCTAGTTTACATTTCTCTGCTGATAGAGTCACAAGAAGAGCAAGCGACGCCTGACAACGGTGTAGCCAGGATTTGCCCCGTTGTTCCTTCAAAGCTTAAAACTGTGGTGTATCTTCTGAGAGCAGTCATATTCTAGCCTCTCGTGACCACTGCTGCAGAGATGTACGTATGGGATCTGCAACCAGTTGGGAGATGGTTTTGTTAAAGTTTTAAATCTAGTATAAACAGCAAGGGGAAAACTGGCTGAAGATGTTTGCAGGAAACATTCGTAGCTTTGACCCAGAATTGTAAGAATCAAAACCCAGGGAAGCTTCACAAAATGAAGAGCGGGAATCATTAATGGTATTTATGATGCAAAATGCAAATTCGTTTTTGGTTTTTGGAAACCTGAGTCCTGTCCTGCCACTCTTTGGGTTGCCTGGCAGAACTTTTCAGCAGAGGAGTTTTCTGTTTTTCCCGAAGAGCTGGGACTATCTGAGTCATTGTTGCCCCTTTTGTAGACGTAGCTATGTGTGGGATTTCCCCCCCTTCTTTAATACGAAAGTTTATCCTACACATTCAGACGTTTTTCAAGATAATAGTAAAGCACATGGATGCAGAAAAAGAGGGGCATTGTTCTCCTTGTTAGTATCATTATTATTATTGGGGTTTTTTTGTTATCTACTGTATATGTCATATTTATGTACTGTATTTTTCGGAGTATAAGATGCACCTTTTTCCTCTCTAAAAGAGGCTGATAATTGTTCCAACTGTCAGGAAATTTCTCCTTAGTTCTAAGTTGTTTCTCTCCTTTCTTTAGTTTCCACCCATTGCTTCCTTTCTTTAGTTTCCACCCATTGCTTCTTGTTCTACCCTCAGATGCTTTGGAGAATAGCTTCACTCCCTTCACAGCTTGCCTCCAGAAGTGGTGAATGCTCCAACAGTGGAAGTTTTTAAGAAGATGTTGGATGACCATTTGTCTGAAGTAGTGTAGGGTTTCCTGCTTAAGCAGAGGGTTGGACTAGAAGACCTCCAAGGTCCCCTCCAACTCTGTTGTTGTTGTTGTTGTTGTTGTTGTTGTTGTTGTTGTTGTTATTATTATTATTATTATTATTATTATTATTATGTCAGTACAACACAGCAAACGAGATCACTATGCTGGATTTCGTATTTCATCACCAGTCGGGCGCTTCCCAAGCACCTAGGACTGCGTGATGTAGCGGCGAATTATGTTTGCCGATCCCAGTAAAGCGGCCTTTTGCAATTGACAGATGGAGATTTTGTCAATTCCGATGGTTTTCAAATGTCCGCTGAGATCCTTTGGTACTGCGCCCAACGTGCCAAGTACCACTGGGACCACTTTCACTGGCTTATGCCAGAGTCGTTGCAGCTCGATTTTTAGATCTTTGTATTTCACTAATTTCTCTAGCTGCTTCTCCTCAATTTTGCTGTCTCCTGGGATTGTGATGTCGATGATCCATACTTTCTTTTTCTCCATGATCACAATGTCTGGTGTGTTATGCTTCAGAATTCGGTCAGTCTGAAGTCGGAAGTCCGATTATTATTATTATTATTGTTGTTGTTGTTGTTGTTATTGCTATTGCTATTGTTATTACAACAATAGAAATGAAGAGAGAAATAGTGACATACTGAAAAGATTGTGTTGATCGTTTTCCATCTTTTCATTCTGCCTTAGTGGTAATCTTTTTTCTCTCTTTCCTTCAGAATCATGGATGAAGGCTTTTCCAGTAAGACCACCCATGGGATGTGTCAAGTAGACCATTTTGAAGGGTGAACATGGTGGAATTTGCCTGCTATGTGAAGTCAACACCCTACTGCAGCTGATGATCCCAGCAAACCCCTAATGGATGGTGAGTAAGAGGATGCCTTCTTGCTCTATTTTATTACAGTTGACCGCACAGCCAGCCATAGTTCCCTCTAAGCTGAGCAGGTGAGCAATCGCTCACTTAAAAATCATCATCAACTCAGAGTTTTCCAAACCTGCCCAGAAGCCGAGAGGGAAATTTTATTATTATTTCTGTGTCACCCAGTCCCGAAGGGACTGCCGCTCAGACACTATACTTTTCCGCCCAGCCCAAAAATTTTTTAGAGAGAACACTGCAGCCAGCCAGATGTTTCTGCCCAACTGTTGAGTTCTTCTCAAAAACCTGGGATAGGCAGATGTTGTGTGGTGGTTTTAAAAGTATCCTCGCAGGATGTGAGATGTTCCAGAAAAAACTGCCTTTTGCAATTGACTAACAGGGTTTTGTCAATTGCAAAAAAAGAAGCTTGGAATTTTTTTTTCTCCTCCTCCTCTTCCTCCTGCTTCTGTTTCTCCTTCTCTTTCTCCTCCACCATTGATGGTTATGAAAAATACTTTGGTATGTGAGTCATCTGCACAGTTTTACAGGGTTTGCTAGTCTTTAACTCAAGATGATTTGAGTTAGGGGTCGTGATTTCTGACAGTCTCAAAATGGGTGAGCAGTGTGGTCGGGCAGTAGGAAAAGCAAGTAGGATGCTTGGCTGCATAGCTAGAGGTATAACAAGCAGGAAGAGGGAGATTGTAATCCCCTTATATAGAGCGCTGGTGAGACCACATTTGGAATACTGTGTTCAGTTCTGGAGACCTCACCTACAAAAAGATATTGACAAAATTGAACGGGTCCAAAGACGGGCTACAAGAATGGTGGAAGGTCTTAAGCATAAAACGTATCAGGAAAGACTTCATGAACTCAATCTGTATAGTCTGGAGGACAGAAGGAAAAGGGGGGACAGGATCGAAACATTTAAATATGTTAAAGGGTTAAATAAGGTTCAGGAGGGAAGTGTTTTTAATAGGAAAGTGAACACAAGAACAAGGGGACACAATCTGAAGTTAGTTGGGGGAAAGACCAAAAGCAATGTGAGAAAATATTATTTCACTGAAAGAGTGGTAGATCCTTGGAACAAACTTCCAGCAGACGTGGTTGGTAAATCCACAGTAACTGAATTTAAACATGCCTGGGATAAACATATATCCATTGTAAGATGAAATACAGGAAATAGTATAAGGGCAGACTAGATGGACCAGGAGGTCTTTTTCTACCGTCAGTCTTCTACGTTTCTATGTTTCTATGAGAATGACTTTTAGCACATACACACACAAAAGAAGAAAAACTTCATGGACCACATTTCTTTCAAGATGCTTCAACCATTCCTGGCCTTGTGTGGATACTGGCTTAGGGTCCTTCCCCAAACGGGAGATTCTAAATATATAAAGAAGAAATAACTTGAATTTTCATTTCCCTTTGAAACCAACTCTGACTGATAGATTTGTCTTCAGTTCCTTCGGAAAGGGGATTACTGTACTTCAATCCACGGGTGGGCTTCAAAAATTTCAGCAAGGGGTTCTCTACCTTGTCGCTGGATGGGCATAACCATGGTGGACATCAGTAGCAGGTTGCAGCCGGTATGCCTGGTATCGGGGTTCCGATAGCAGGAATTGAGATGCACACACATTTCCACGCCCCTAGCAAATGCTCTGTCCTACACATTGGGAAGAAGAATCTGAACTCCAAATATGAACTGAATAATCAAATTATCACAGATAACCCCCACTTGGTTAAAGACCTCGGTATATTAATAACAAAAGATTTAAGTGCCAAAGCCCACTGCAACAACATAGCCAAGAAGGCTTCAAGAGTTGTAAACCTAATCCTACGTAGCTTCTGCTCTGGCAATCTCACACTACGTACCAGAGCTTACAAAACTTTTGCCAGACCCATCCTCGAATATAGCTCATTGTTGTGATTCAGCCTGAGGCTCCTCAGGGACCGGCTGCATCTCTGCTGGATCCAGGCCCGGAGGAGGAGGACAGTGAACAGGAGGGGGAGGACCAGGCAGACGGGGGAGAGGAACGTCAGGAAGAGGATGAGGGGGAGCAGCCTGAGAGCCCCGGGGGGGGGGCTCTCCCCAGGCAGTAGCCTGGCTTCATTGGATGAGTAAGCACAGGCTATAATTCACATGAGACAGAGACGTGCAGCTCAGAGACGGGACCAATTAGAAAGGTATTGGCATCACTGAATTGGCAACAGCTGGGTTTGAGTGTGGTTCTCCTCAGCAGGGTTTAAAAGGCAGGCAAGCCCTTTCAGCCATGTGGAGCGTTATCAACTTGAAAGTTCTGTGACCCTGCTTTGCTTCTCGGCGTCTCTGATCTTGGCTTGTGGCCTAGAAGACTGGAAGACTTGGGGGAGGCGTATGTTTGTTATCTCCAGCGTTGTTTTTGACAGCAAGAATCCTGTTTTACTTCATGGCCTTCGTGAAACATCTTTGAAGTTTCAGCGTGTTTCTGTGTGTAAGAACATTTTCTGTTACCTGTGTTTGCTTTGAATTCTATAAACTGCCTTTGCTTTTTACCAGTGTGTCTGAATTCTCTTTTTGGGTTGGTGTTTGCTGGAGGGACCCAGACAGAACACTCATCAAGCGACTTACTCTGTATTTTTCAGTGCTGAGCATCATGCTATTTGATTCGTGAAAAAGAAGGAATGTATTTAGAAGAGAAACCCTCCCCCCTTTAGCCTTTTTGAACTACAGTGAAGGTCTTCAACTGTAGTGAAGGTCATTTGTGGCCTATTAGACAAATACTACAATTCCTGACGTGACATTTCCTGAATCTCTGGTCAGTTGTGTTAGTACTATGTATATAAGTGGTTGGGTTTGGCAATATATAAACAAACTAACTGCAATGCTCTCTACATGGGGCTACCCTTGAAGAGTGTTCGGAAACTTCAGATCGTCCAGAATTCAATTCAATTCAATTTAATAGATTTGTATGACGCCCCTCTCCGAAGACTTGGGGCAGCTCACAACAGAATAAAACCAGTATAACAATGGGGCCGTTCTAATCTCTGGGGGGAGTTGATTCCAGAGGGCCGGGGCCGCCCCAGATAAGGCTCCTCCCCTGGGGCCCGCCAAACGACATTGTTTGGTCGACGGGACCTAGAGAAGGCCAACTCTGTGGGACCTTATTGGCTGCTGGGATTCATGCGGTAGAAGGCGGTTCTGGAGGTATTCTGGTCCAATGCCATGTAGGGCTTTAAAGGTCATTACCAACACTTTGAATTGTGACCGGAAACTGATTGGCAGCCAGTGCAGGCCACGGAGTATTGCAGAAACGTGGGCGAATCTAGGAAGCCCCACGATGGCTCTCGCGGCCTCATTCTGCACGTTCTGAACTTTCCGAACACTTTTCAAAGGTAGCCCCATGTAGAGAGCATTGCAGTAATTGAACCTCGAGGTGATGAGGGCATGAGCGACTGTGAGCAATGACCCCCTGTCCAAATAGGGCTGCAACTGGTGCACCAGGCAAACCTGGGCAAATGCCCTCCTCGCCACAGCCGAGAGATGGTGTTCCAAATGCAGCCGTCCGAGTGGTTTTGGGCCTTCCAAGACATGCCCATATCTCTTCATCACTCCACGGACTGCACTGGCTGCTGATCTGTTTCCGGACACAATTCAAAGTATTGGTTATGACCTATAAAGCCCTACATGGCATAGGGCCAGACTATCTCCAAGACTACCTTCTGCCACACAAATCCCAGCGACCAGTGAGGTCCCGCAGAGTTGGTCTCCTTAGGGTCCTGTCGACCAAACAATGTCGGCTGGTGAGACCTGGGGAAGAGCCTTCTCTGTGGGAGCCCCGACTCTCTGGAATCAACTCCCCCTGGAGATTCACACTGCCCCCACCCTCCTCGCCTTCTGAAAGAGTTTAAAAACTCATCTTTGCCGCCAGGCCTGGGGCTTTTAGATCTTCCCCCTGACCAATGAATGTGTTAAGTATGATTGTTGAATGATTGGTTTGATAGGTTTTCTTTTTAATTGAATTTAATGGTTGTTGTTTTAATGTACTATTAATTGGATTCATATTATTGTTCTGGTTTTTGTACATGCTGTAAGCCGCCCCGAGTCCTCGGAGAGGGGTGGCACACAAATCCAATTAAATAAATAACAATGTATGTTTAAATGTATTGAAACACTATTGCTTTAAGAGCAAGTGTTGCAGATAGCCATAAGAGGGAGCCAGCAGCATGATTTTCTCTCTCTCTGATCATTTCCTATTTGATTCTCTGCTATTTTGCTGTTATGTTCTCTGGGACTGCTGTGTGTTAAATGCTGGTTTATGTATTTGTAAACTGAACAAGTAAAACTTACAGTATTGTATATGTATTGACTGATTTAACTGTGCCTGACTAAGACTGTTCTTGACTAAGATATTCACCAAAGTAAATAATATTTTATACACTTTATGTATCTGGATTATACTACTGAACCATTATTTATATCTGTCAGCTATCAGATGGACATCTACTAGAATTCCACATTTCCTTTGCACATGTGCATCCTTGATAACTGAAGGGTCACTCTGCTCACTCCTTAACAAGTTGGTCATTCTCTTCCTTCTTTCTTTGCAGAACCAATGGTCCAAAGGCACATTGAAGGTCTTCAGACCTGGTGCGGTGCGAACCCAGAACTCATCCCTTTGGAGACGTTGAGCGATCTCCTCCTTGTGGAAGGGCTGAGCGATCTCCAGCAGAAGCAACATGACTTCATACAGATTGAAACCACCAACGGATTAAGGAACATCTCCAAAAAGATCCCCTTGGAGAAGCTCTTCCTGCCTCTCTCCAAGCTCAGCAGACCTCCACGGGTCTCGGTGACCATTGGCGTGGCAGGAATCGGCAAGAGCACCTTGGTGAAATTCTTTGTCCACGCTTGGGCGAAGAGGGAGATAAGCAGAAAGTTTACCTTCGTCTTGCCTCTCACTTTTCGGGAACTGAACGCTTACGAAAAACTCTCCGCTGAGAAGCTGGTCCGACTGGCAGCTCCCCATTTAATGGACCCAAACCTTCTTCCCACACGCAGCGCCAGGACCCTTCTGATCTTGGATGGACTAGACGAATTCAAGACGCTTCTCGATTTTTCCAACGCAACGGTTTGCACAGACCCCCAGAAGGAAATCCAAGTGGACAACCTAATCACCAACGTCCTCCGAGGCCACCTCTTGCCAAAGATGACCATCTGGATTACTTCCCGGCCAACAGCAACCAGCCAAATCCCAGGGGGTCTTGTCGACCGCTTGACTGAAATACAAGGTTTTGGAGATACCGAAATCAAAAACTATTTAGCTCACATGTTCAGCGAGAACCAAAGCTTAGCAGATAGTGTGATGCGACATCTCAAGGCCAACAGGTCCTTGTATGCCCTCTGCACCATGCCGGCATTTTGTTGCATCTGTGGTTCGTCGATGGGCTATTTTCTAAGCAGTGCCGATCGGCCTGCTGAAACTCTAGCGGTTCCTAAGACTTTGTCGGAAATCTATTCCTATTACTTTAAAATATTGTTGTGCGGTGATTGGCAGGGGAAACAGAAGGAAGTCCTCCGGATTGAGCCAATGGTGAACAACGGGAAGAAGATGATAAATGGGCTGGGCCGACTGGCCTTCTACAGCCTGATCAAGAGAAAATACATGTTTTTTGAGCAGGATATGAAAGCCTACGGAGTTGACCTTGCTTCCCTTCAATTTGCCTTGTCCAGTAGGATCTTGCTCAAAGAAGAGACCCCGTTTTCTAGCCTCTACTATTTCTCCCACTTAACATTTCAGGAATATCTAGCAGCCACGTATTATTATTCCGTGGCAAAGCGTGCCCTATTTGACCTCTTTGTTGAAAGCGGCATGTCTTGGCCCAAGCTGGGCTTTGTCAACCACGTAAAAAATGCCATCCAGAGATCCTTACAATCCGAGGATGGACACCTGGACATTTTTATACGCTTCCTCGTTGGTCTCCTTTCCTCACCGGTAAACAAAGTCTTGTCCGATTGGTTCCTGGTGAGGGACGAACACCACGGCTACCAGAGTCACGTGGTGGGCCTCTTCCAGAACTTTCTGGCGGTGGACCAAGTTGTCTCCTGCAGGACTGTGAACCTCATGCGGTGCTTACATGAACTTCATCACACCGAAGTGGCTGCCAACGTTGAGGAGGCCATGAAAACCGAGAACTTAGCTGGAACATTGACGCCGATGAATTGCTCTGCTTTGGCTTACGTTCTGCAGACGTCAGAGGTGTGTGTGGAAGAAGCCAACCTCTCCAACTGTCTCACTTACCACAACTTGCAAAGTCTTCTCTCTCAGCTTCTTTACTGCCACAGTCTCAGGTAGGTCTTATTCAGGATTTGAAGTGAGATGAGACTCACCAGAGCTTGATTATCTGGACAATTATTAGCTGCACATTCTGTCTGTCATCCAGGGGTCCGTGGTGATGCTCAGAGTTCTCCCTCCTCCTATTTCCTCCCACAACAGGAACCTTCAGCACTATAGCATCACACCTCTTGGGTCGAGAGGGAGGAACTGGCTCAACATCCCCCATGGACTTTCCACGGCTGGGATGAATTAGAACTTTCTTTCTTTCTTTCTTTCTTTCTTTCTTTCTTTCTTTCTTTCTTTCTTGCTTTCTTGCTTGCTTGCTTGCTTGCTTGCTTGCTTTATTTCTTCCTCCTTCTTTCTCTTTCTCTCCTTTCTTTCTTTCTTTCTTTCTTTCTTTCCTTCTTTCTTTCTTTTTTTCATTCCTTCCTGCCTGCCTTCTTTCTGTCTTTCCCTTCCTTCCTTCCTTCCTTCCTTCCTTCATTCTTGCTTGCTTGCTTGCTTGCTTTATTTCTTCCTTCCTTCTTTTTCTTTCTCTCCTTTCTTTCTCTTCCTTCCTTCCGTCCTTCCTTCTTTCTTTCTTTCTTTCTCTCTTTCCTTCCTGCCTTCCTTCTTGCTGTCTTTCTCTCTGTCTTTCTCTTTCTTTCTGTCTTTCTCTTTCTTTTTTTCTTTTTTTTTCTTTCATTCATTTGTTCGTTTGTCAAACATGTACAAGATAACAGATTATAAACATGAATATGAACACAGGAAATGGATACGAATAATGAAGACAGTAAGACAGGGACAGGACGGTAGACACACTGGTGTACTCATGCATGCCCCTTAAAACTCTTAGGAATGGTGTGAGGTCCACGCTAGACAGTTTAAGATTGAAGCTATGGTGGGTTGAAGATGTAACAACGGAGTGAGATAGAAGATTGCAGGCATTAACCACTCTGTTGCTGAAGTCGTATTTTCTGCCATCAAGTTTGGAGCGGTTTACTTTGAGTTTGTATCTATTGTTTGGCCATGTATTATTATGGTTGAAGCTGAAGTAGTCATTGACAGATAGGATAGACAATTTTGTGTATTACACTTAGGTCAGACCGTAGGCGTAGTTCAAGGTTGTCCAAGCCCAGAATTTCAATCCTGGTGGAATAAGGTATTCTATTGTGAGCAGAGGAGTGGAATATTCTTCTCGTGAAATACCTCTGGACCCGCGCTGGTCTCACAAGAACTTACGAGCCACGGTGGCAAGCGCAATTTAATGTTCCGGCTCGTAGCCCACCACTGGCCTGCGTGTACCAGATGTGCCACACCAAGCACTGGTAGCACACCAGTAGCGCTGGCGATGGGCAGCCCATCACTGTACTGTCCGGTTGCTTGGTTACTCCGCTCCTCTTCTCCCAGCCACCTGTTGGAATGACCTTGGTTCCCACATGAAAACATTTTGTTTCGACTGCAAATCCCTAGTTAACTATTTCCCTCCTTCCCCTCCCTCTAGTGGCAAACCTGAAGCTGCAAAGATGGCCGCAGCCAAGTTTGCTTCAGGGTTGACTGCTTTGTGGATTGTTTCTGGGAAATTCTATGGCTTGGGTCCCAAAGGCACTTTCTTTCAAATGCAACTGGTCTTGCTTGGGGTTTTTGGCTTTTTTGTGGGTTGTTTTTTTTTTGCTTGAAAACATTTCACTTCCCACTCAAAAAGCTTCTCCAGTTCTGAGCTACAGAAAATGGAAACATTTTCAAAAGAAAAAAAAACCCAAGATGCCTTTTGGTGGTGGAGGGGGAAACCATATTTGGGTGGCATAGAAGTTAAACAAACAAACAAACAAACAAACAAACAAACAAACAAACAAATGGAAAATACTTTGTTTTTTCTCTTTTCTTTCCGGCAAGGTTGGATTGCAACCAGTTGAAAGACAATGCCATGGACCTCCTCAGCAGTGTGCTGAGCGGGAAAGACTGTCAGATTCAACGGATCAGGTATTTCTCATTGATAGGACAATTCTCTCTCTCTCTTTCTCCTTCTCCTTCCCTTTCTCTTTTTATTCTTTCTCTTTCTTTGTTTCTTTCTCATCTTTCTTTTTTCTCTTTTTTCCTTTCTCTTTTTCATTCTTTTTCTTCCATTTTCTTTCTCGCTTTCCCTTCTTTCTTTTCTTTCTTCTCTTTCTCTTTCTCCTTCTGTTTCTCCTTCTCTTTTCTTTCTTTTCTTTCTCATTCTCATTCTCATTCTCTTTCTCTTTCATTCTCTTTCTTTTCTTTCTTCTCTTTCTCTCTTTCTCCTCTTTTTCTTTCTCATTCTCTTTCTCTCTCATTCTCTTTCTTTTCCTTCTTTTTGTCCCTTTCTTTCTTTTTTTCTTCTTCTCTTTTTCCTTCTTTTACTCTTTCTTTTCCTTCTTTTTGTCCCTTTCTTTCTTTTCTTTCTTCTTTTTCTTTCTTCTTCTCTTTCTCCTTCTCTTTTTTCTCCTTCTCTTTCTCCTTTTCTTTTCTTTTTTCTTTTTCTCCTTCTCTTTCTCCTTCTCTGTACAGATCAAACATGGGAATTTTATATTTACGTATTCTTCCGTGCTTGGCAATGCCCTCTGTGGGGAAGAAATTGTCCTTGTTTTAGAATGAGATCATGGTATCACTCCCACTTCTGACACTAAGGCTGCAACCTCATCAGCGAGATGGAGGAGATGGCTCGTTTTCTGTTCCTCCTTCCTTGGTCTGTCTATCTCTCAGAGATCCTATCTCTGTTGATTTCTAGCAGGGCCAAATTGAGACAGGACAAATTCTTTGTGGCTGTCACTTTCCTTGATGTTCCCAGGCTTTTATTACTTGTAAGAGACAATAAAGAACAAATATTTAATAATGCCGTTTCTTATGATTGATGACCGTTGTTATCTCTTCTGACACTATAATTTCAATGAGATAACTATATTTTTAGGAATAATTCCTTATAGATAGAACCAGTGGTGGGGTCCTACTTTTCTCACTGCCAGTTCGCTTCCTCCCACACCACCTGGGCGCATGCGTGCACTCATGAAGCTCCCACAACTTCTGAAGGCAACTTCTCTTCCATGGGTTGACTGTTCTCAATGTCAGAAAATTCCTCCTTATTTCCAAGTTCAATTTCCATCCATTATTCCTTGTCTGGCCTTGGAAAATAGCTTGATCCCCCTCCTCTCTGTGGCAGCCCTTTCTCAAATATTGGAACACTGCTCTCGTGTCTCCATGGTCCTTCTCTTCTCTTCTCTCTTCTCTTCCCTCTTCTCTTCTCTCTTCTCCTCTTCTCTTCTCTCTTCTTCTCTCTGCCTCTCTCTTCTCTCTTCTCTCTCCTCTCTTCTCTCCTCTCTTCTCTTCTCTCTCCTCTCCTCTCTTCTCTCTTCTCTCTTCTCTCTCTTCTCTTCTCTCTCCTCTCTTCCTCTCTCTACTCTTCTCTCTCCTCTCCTCTCTTCTCTCTTCTCTTCTCTTCTCTCTTCTCTCCTCTCCTCTCTCCTCTCCTCTCTTCTCTCTTCTCTCCTCTCTTCTCTCCTCTCTCTTCTTCTCTCTTCCTCTCTCTTCTCTTCTCTCTCCTCTCCTATCTTCTCTCTTCTCTCCTCTTCTCTTCTCTCCTCTCTTCTCTCTTCTCCTCTCTTCTCTTCTCTCTTCTCTCCTCTCCTCTCTCCTCTTCTCTCCTCTCCTCTTCCCTCCTCTCTTCTCTTCTCTCTTCTCTTCTCTCCTCTCCTCTCTTCTCTCTTCTTCTCTCTTCTCTTCTCTCTCCTCTCCTCTCTTCTCTTCTCTCCTCTCTTCTCTCTTCTTCTCTCTTCTTCTCTCTTCCTCTCCTCTTCTCTTCTCTCTCCTCTCCTCTCTTCTCTCCTCTCTTCTCTTCTCTCTTCTCTTCTCTTCTCTCTTCTCTTCTCTCTTCTTCTCTCTTCCTCTCTCTTCTCTTCTCTCTCCTCTCCTCTCTTCTATTCTCTCTTCTCTTCTCTTCTCTTCTCTCTTCTCTCCTCTCCTCTCTCCTCTCCTCTCTTCTCTCCTCTCTCTTCTTCTCTCTTCCTCTCTCTTCTCTTCTCTCTCCTCTCTTCTCTTCTCTCTTCCCTTCTCTCCTCTCTTCTCTTCTCTCTTCTCCTCTCTTCTCTCTTCTCTTCTCTCCTCTCCTCTCTCCTCTCTCCTCTCCTCTCTTCTCTTCTCTCCTCTTCTCTCCTCTCCTCTCTTCTCCTCTCTTCTCTCTCTCTTCTCTTCTCTTCTCCCCTCTCCTCTCTTCTCTCTTCTCTCCTCTCCTCTTCTCTCCTCTCCTCTCTTCCTCTCTCTTCTCTTCTCTCCTCTCCTCTCTTCTCTCTTCTCTCCTCTCCTCTCCTCTCTTCTCTTCTCTTCTCTCCTCTCCTCTCATCTCATCTCTTCTCTTCTTTCCTCTCCTCTCCTCTTCTCTCCTCTCTCTTCTCTTTATTTTTTATTTATTTTATTTGTCAAACAAGTATAGTATTATAGTACATATTAACATAACATAACATTCGAACGTAGTAATAGAAAGGATAATAAGACAATAGGACAGGGACATTAGGCACATAAGTGCACTTATGCACGCCCCTTACAGACCTCTTAGAAAAGAGGAGAGGTCGATTGTAGATAGTGTAAGGTTGAAGATTTTGGTGTTGGGGAAGCAACAACAGAGTCAGGTAATGAGTTCCAGGCAATGACCACTCTATTGCTGAAAATGTATTTTCTGCAGTCACGTTTAGAGCGATTTACCTTCAGTTTGTGTCTATGACGTGCTCTTGTGTTGTTGTTAAAGGTGAAGTAGTCACTGACAGGGAGTATTATGATGTATGATTTTATGAACAACAGTTAAATCAGTTCGAAGACGACGTAGTTATAAATTTTCTTTTTTTTTAATTTTTTTAATTAATTTTCTTAAAATAAACAGACACACATACAAACATTAAACATAAAGTGGGGGTGCATTTCCCCCGCTTCTCTTGAAAGTATAGATTCAAATACAGAAAAAGAATACATAGTTGAATATGTGTTGAATATTAAAAAGTCTAGTAAATTTGGGTTAGAATTTTCAAAATCTTAAGTACTATGCATATATAAACTAAAGTTCTTAATATGTTGCTTATACATAAACTAATATACCATAATCATCAAACAATACATTTAAACTAATTTTAACTACTATACGTATATAAACCAAAATTCTTAATATGTTGCTTGTACATAAACTACTATACCATAATCATCAATAAATGCATTTAAACTAATATTAACATTGTTATCACCTAGGTAAAAACAAATACAAAAAATTAACTAAAAATAAGTTTGTATATCTTATTTTTTCTTGTCTATCCATTTATAGACATTGTTCCATGTTTCATAGAATTTAGTATCTTCTTGATCATTTAATCGTCTTGTCATCATATCCATTTCAGCGCAATCTAATATTTTGGCTATAACTTCTTCCTCCTTGGGGATTTCTTCCCCCTTCCAATTTTGCGCATATAATATTCTAGCCGCAGTTAGTATGTGTATAATTAAGTAAAGAATTTCTTTCTTATAAGTCTGGTTGGTAATTCCTAATAGGTAAAATTCCAGGGTATTTTCTATATCTTGCTTTACTATTTCTTTTATTATTTTCTCTATCATCTTCCAATATATTTTAGCTTTACCACATGTCCACCATTGATGGTAGTAGGTTCCTATTTCATTCTTGCATTTCCAACATAGTGGGGATGTTTTGGGAAACATTTTTGCTATCCTATTTGGTGGGAGATGCCACCTGTAAAACATTTTAACTTGATTTTCTTTTAATGAGACTGATTTAGTAATTTTCCAGTTATTAATCCAAACTTTCTCCCATGTGTCTATGTCTATTTCCTTGCCAATATTTCTATACCATCTTATCATAGTATCTTTTAAGGTCAACTCTATATTCTTATGGGCAATGAGGAATTTATATATTTTACCTATCATTTTTGTTGGATTGGTAGTGATTAGATTACTTAGCAAATTTTTACTTTTATTAAAAATATAAAGAGTTTTATCCTTTTGGTATCTAGATCGAATCTGGGCGTAATGCCACCAGTCTATTGTTATCCCTTCTTCTTGTAATTTAATCCTAGATTTTAACTTCATCTGATCATTTAGTAATTCTTTATATCTAAAAGATATTTTCTTATCTTTTATAGACTTCGGATGTGTTATTGCTTCTAGGGGGGCAAGCCATTCTGGGATATTTAGAAAATGATTTTTCCTTATGTCTTTCCAAATCTCTAATAAATACTTCCTTAATGTATGTCTTTTAAAATATGAGTGGTTTTTTTCCTTATCGTACCATATAAATGCGTGCCATCCAAGCATAAGATCATGGTTATAAATTTTCTAAATGTAGTATTTGAAGTCTGGAGGAGTAGGGTAATTTGTTACGTGAGGAGGAGTGAAGGACTCTTCTTGTGAAGTATTTCTGGACTCCTTCCCATAGTTCCCTCTAAGCTGAGCAGTGAGCAATCGCTCACTTAAAAATCATCATCAACTCAGAGTTTTCCAAACCTGCCCAGAAGCCGAGAGGGAAAGAGTGAGAGGGAAGGAGAGAGAGAGGAAGAGAGGAAGAGAGAGAAACAGATAGAAAAAAGAGAGGAAGGAAAAGAGAAAGAAAAAGAATGGGAGTAAGGAAGAGAGAAAGAAAATCAAAATCTAGTTTGAAACTAGCTCAACTATTTAAGTGGCATTTTGATATTGATAGAGTTGCCCTATTATGAGCTCACTGTTATAGACACACAGTACAGTATTTTATTTTCAAATTCTCTGAGGCAAAACAGGGTGGGTTTTTTATTTGTTTGTTTGTTTGTTATTTTTTTTTGTTTTTTTGTTTTTTTATTTATTTATTTATTTATTTATTTATTTATTTATTTGTTAATTATTTCTGTGCCGCCCAGTCCCGAAGGGACTGCCGCTCAGACACTATACTTTTCCGCCCCCCCCAAAAAAATTAAAGGGAACACTGCAATTAATATCTGATATGCAGTGTGGATTCCACACAGGTGAGCTATATTCTAGAATAGATCTGACAAATGTTTTGTATGCTCTGGTTAATAAATCAGTGTTTCTAGAGAAGAAGCTATGTAAGATTAGGTTTACAATTCTTAATGCTTTTTTGGCAATGCTGTTACAGTGGGCTCTAGCACCAAGGTCATTGGAAATGAGTACTCCAAGGTCTTTGATTGAGTAAGGGTCCTCTGTTAGTTCAGTTTTACTCTTCCCTTCCCTCCTCCCCTCCCCTCCTCTCTTCTCCTCTTCACTAACCATGCCCAGTTCCTGCAAAAACATTCTTCGGGTGTTTTAGGCTTGCGTCTCCTAATCACCCAGGTTGCTCTTCTATGCGCTCTTTCTAGATGCTCAACATCTTTTTTATAGTGTGGAGACCAAAACTGTAAGCAGCACTCTAGACGTGGTCTTACCAAGGCTTTATAGAGTGGTATTGGTATCTCAATTGATCTTGATCAATGCAGTTTATTTATTTTTTTAAAATAATTTTTATTAAATTGATTTAAAAATAACATATAAGAAAATAAATACATACAAAAACAAAACAACAACAACAACAAAAACAATAACCAATATCAACAATAACAACAATAAATAAGTAACGGAAGATATATCATTAATATCCTCTTGTGAGGAGGGAAAATACAATCTCTTCTAATATCAAATTATTTTCTGGTGAAGAAAGAACAGACAGTCGGTGTTCACTATTATTTCTTTGGGTTATCAATGTCTTGTTTGTTATTGTTATTTTCTTAGACGCCTTCTATACACTCTTTATTAATTAATTCAATTACATAGAGATTTTGTTTTCACTAAACAACTGTATATATATCGTATCTAATCTATTGTATTAAAAAAAACCAACCACATGCCATAGTATATTGCTATTGTCATAGTTTAGTTTGCATTATCAATTCTCCTCTTGAACCAATCATAAAAACAATTCCATGTTTTATAGTAATCAGAGTCTTTCTTGTTTTTTAATTTAAGAGTTAAAGCATCAGATTCCGCACAATCCAATTTTTTTTTCATATTAGTGAGTCTTTCGGTGGATTAGGTTGTTTCCAACACTGGGCTACCACCATTCTAGTTGCGGTCAGTATATGTACCCTGTTTCCCTGATAGTAAGACACCCCCGATTGTAAGACGTATCGGGAGTTTCAGGGGGATCAGCTAATATAAGCCGTACCCCGAAAGTAAGACATATGTCTTACTTTCGGGGAAACACGGGGGTATTGCCGGGGGGGGAGCCCGATGACGTCGCTTCCAAGCTTCCCGCGCGCCACTCGCCTTCGCCTCGCCGCGGCGCCACCGCCTCTTCCCCGGCTTGGCAAAGCGAAGGACGGCGCTGGTCCGAAGCGAGCCGAGCGGGCGGCGGCTTGCAGCGAAGGCACTCGTCCCGGCAACCGAGTCCTGCCGAGGCTCGGCTGCAAGCGGCCAGCGAGGCCGACCAGCTCCGAGGCGAGCGGCCGGAGCTGCGCCCTCCTTCGCCCGCCTCCTTTCCAGCAGGCAGGTGGGGCTGCCCAACTGCGCAGAGCGGCTCCTCCCCTCCAGACACACGCTTCCCCGACACGCGTCTGTGGCTCCACGCGTGCACGCCGCTTGGAGCCCTGAGGTTGAACTTGGAAAAGGGCTCACGAGGCTCCTGTCCCGCGGCTGCCCTTCTGGACTCTGGGGAGATGCCTTCGGGAACGCGACCCTTTCAATTTTTTTCCAATGTAAGACATACCCCGAAAGTAAGACGTAGTGGGGCTTTTGGGGGTAAAAAGAAAGACACTGTCTTACTTTCGGGGAAACACGGTATCATTAAATAATATTTATTTTTGTCTATTTTTTAATCAATAATTCCTAAAAGGAAAGCTTCAGGTTTTTTATTTATCTTAATTTGAAGTATATCCGTTATCCATTTTTGAATCTTAATCCAAAATTTATTTATTTTTGGGCAGGTCCACCAAATATGATAGTACGTCCCCATGTGTTCTTTGCATCTTCAACATTGTGGATTTATCCCAGTATATAGAATTGCATTGACTTTTTTTGTGTGTGGAGGGCTGCTGCTGCTGCACACTGTTAACAAAGTTAGTTTGCATTTTAATCTGATTTATTTTCTCTCTTTTAAAATGATGTTCAGGTTTATTCGCTTTTAACATCCTTAAACTGATAAACAAGCTGGAGGCTAGTTCCAGATCTTTTTAAAATTGTTAGTATAAATTGGGATCGGGTTTATTTCCCCTTCTGATGTCAGACCTCATTTTAATGAACATGTGTTCATTAAATGGGATGCAACTATGTAAGATGCTTGACTGCACGTCACTGATTTTATCCTGTCCAATCTACTTTCCTTTTTCACTTTTTCTTTGTTACGTTAACTCTAAAAGGGGACGTAAGCTAAGGATCGGGGTTCCCTCTTTGAATTAGAAGAATTTTTTTTTTTTAGATTTTTTTAAAGATTTTTTTTTATTGGCCAAGTGTGATTGGACACACAAGGAATTTGTCTTGGTGCATATGCTCTCAGCGTACATAAAATAAAATATACATTTGTCAAGAATCATATGGTACAATACTTAATGATTGTCATAGGGGTCAAATAAGCAATGAAGAAGCAATATTAATAAAAATCTTAGGATATAAGCAAGAAGTTACAGTCATACAATCAACATGGGAGGAAATGGGTGAAAGGAATGATGAAAAAAACTAGTAGAATAGAAGTGCAGATTTAGTAGAAAGTCTGACAGTGTTGAGGGAATTATTTGTTTAGTAGATGGTGTTTGGAAAAAAACTGTTCTTGTGTCTAGTTGTCTTGGTGTGCAGTGCTCTGTAGTGACGTTTTGAGGGTAGGAGTTGAAACAATTTGTGTCCAGGATGTGAGGGGTCAGTAAATATTTTCCCCGCCCTCTTTTTGACTCGTGCAGTATACAGGTCCTCAAGGGAAGGCAGGTTGGCAGCAATTGTTTTTTCTGCAGTTCTGATTCTCCTCTGAAGTCTGTGTCGATCCTGTTGGGTTGCAGCACCAAACCAGACAGTTATAGAGGTGCAGATGACAGACTCAATGATTCCTCTGTAGAACTGGATCAGCAGCTCCTTGGGCAGTTTGAGCTTCCTGAGCTGGCACAGAAAGAACATTCTTTCTCTCTTAATATTTGGATAAATTGTAATAAAATAATCTTCCTGCCTCAAATTTGTCCCATTGGAAAATATGCACGCCGAGGTATCAGCCTAAAAAACCATATTTGGCCTTCAATAGTGAACGGAGAGATTTTTAAAAAAAATGCTTTTAACTATTTTTTAAATTATCTGTGGTGTTTTCTTTCTTTCTCTCTCTCTCTTTCTTTCTCTCTCTTTCTTTCTTTCTTTCTTTCTTTTTTGGCAGCTTGGCAGAAAACCAGATTGGTACCAAAGGAGCAAAAGCCCTGGCTAAATCCCTGATGGTCAACAGGAGCCTTTTAGCTCTGGAGTAAGTATTTGGTGGGATTTTTTAAAAAAGCACATTGTGGTGCTATGAGAGCGGTTGGCAACTGGCTGCCATTGAGTTGAGCCTGCCCCAACAGAGAAACCTCTATCATCACCAGTGTTGGGTTGCAGCTGGAACAGTCCAACACGGCATCCCAGTAGAGAAAACAGAGCTACTTGCTCAGTTCCACATGAGATTTGGGTTCTGGGCAGTGATGGGTTGCTACGGGTACGGTTAGGTACACAGTACCGGTAGAAAAAATTTGATCAGGTACACAAAACTGGTAGAAAAAAAATGGATTTTTTTTTCTTTTTTCCTCTTTTGGCCTCTAAGGATATATTTCTTATCACAGTAAATGAAGTTGAATGTATATAATTTTAGAAGAGCTGTGCGTGCATGTGTGTGTGTGTACATACACATACAGTTTATATAGTAATGTATATTTTTGTGTGCCTGTGTATAATTGGTTTGTACACACATGGCATACAGTGGAACCCCGACATAAGAGCTGCTCTACTTAAGAGCAACTCGAGATAAGAGCTGGGAGGGGAGAGATATTTTTGTTCTACTTACAAGCCCAAATTCGAGATACAAGCGCCAAGGAGCTGTCTCCTGAAGCCAAACGCTAACTTCCGCGTTCGGCTTCAGGAGACAGCTGCGAAGCGGCGCGCATGTTTTAAAAGGTTGCAGCCGGCCTGGGGGGCTCGGGGGGGTGCTTGCAGCTTTCTTTCTTGCTCTTTTTCTTTCTCTCTTTTACCTTCCCTTCCTCTATTTCTTCTTTTCTTTCTCCTTCCCACCTTCTTCCCTCCCTCCCTCCCTTCACTCATTCCTCTCTTACTCTCCCCTTTCATAAGTTTCCTTGCTTCCTTCCTCTGTTCCTGTCCCTTCCCCCTTTCTTTCTTTCTTTCTTTCTTTCTTTCTTGCTCTTTTTCTTTCTCTCTTTTACCTTCCCTTCCTCTATTTCTTCTTTTCTTTCTCCTTCCCACCTTCTTCCCTCCCTCCCTTCACTCATTCCTCTCTTACTCTCCCCTTTCATAAGTTTCCTTGCTTCCTTCCTCTGTTCTTGTCCCTTCCCTCTTTCCTTCCTTCCTTCCCACCCTCCGTCCATTCATTCACCCATTCCTCTCTTGATCGCTTAAAGCCGGTCCCTGGTGCAAAAAGGGTTGGGGACCTCTGTCCTACAGGATTGGGTGGCAGAGAAGTTGAACATATGTAAATTTAAAAGTTTAAGAAAGTTTACAAGTTAAGTGAAAGAAACTTCATTATTCATTTATATGTACATGTACATTTCTTCATTAAAAACATGTCTTTCTGCATAATTTAGACTAACTTTGTGAGTTTTTTGAGGGCTGGAACCAATTAAAATTATTTACATTAATTCCTATGGGGAAAAGTCGTTCGAGATAAGAGCTGCTCGACTTAAGAGCCCAGGTCCGGAACGAATTAAACTCGTATCTCGAGGTACCACTGTATATACAAAGAATTAAATAGTATATTTTGGATGTTTAGTAATAGTAAATAGAGAGGGAAATTGTATCTCTTGTAGGCGAGGAGAGACCAGGCACCCGAACCCTAACCCTTGATGTGAGTGACGTCAAAATGGCCGCCGTTAAGCCAGTCACATGACCTTTAAGCCACTCCGTCACATGACCAGCAAGGCACTCCCACCTGGTCACATAGCTGGCAAGCCACACCCACAAAATAAGCCATGCCCACAGTGTGGTAGTAAAAAAAAAATTGTAGCCCTTAACTGGTTCTGGGAATGTGCAGGAAGGCAAATTTTGCGCAAGAACATTCAAGCATGAGAGATTTCATCAGTTTTCAGGGTTTTTTGCTTCTGTGCAGCAAAAAATACACTAAAAATATTGGTGAAATCTCTCTCAGCTGAGCATCCTCACACAAGATTTGGCTTCCTGTCAGTGAAGGGCTACCAATTTTGTTGCTACCACGCTGTGGGCATGGCTTATGCAGGACGCCCAGCATTTTCTTTCAACATCTTTCAGTGCAGCCCACCCCTCCTTCCTGTGCATGCACAGAGCCAAATCTTGTATGGCCACAGACGCATGCGCGCCGGTCACTCGGAGCTGCGCACGCAACCACACCGGTAGCACCGCCGCCGAGAAACCCCTGCCTGATGATCACAGGGACCGCCTTCTGCTGCACGAATCCCAGCGACCAGTTAGGTCCCACCGAGTGGGTCTTCTCCGGGGCCCGTCAACTAAACAATGTCGCTTGGTGGGACCCAGGGGAAGAGCCTTCTCTGTGGTGGCCCCGGCCCTCTGGAACCAACTCCCCCCAGAGATTAGAATTGCCCTCACCCTCCTTGCCTTTCGTAAACTCCTTAAAACCCACCTCTGCCGCCAGGCATGGGGGAATTGAGATCCTTTTTCCCCTTAGGCCTTTACAATTTTATGCATGGTATGTCTGTATGTATGTTTGGTTTTACAATAGGGGTTTTTAACTGTTTATATTGAATTGTCATATGCTGTTTATTACTGTTGTTAGCCGCCCCGAGTCTATGGAGAGGGGCGGCATACAAATCCAATAAAATCAATCAATCAAATCACCAACTTCTTTTAATGACCCCATAATCGCTCGCATTGGGTTGGAGCAGCGGTCCCCAAACTACGGCCCGCGGGCCACATGCGGCCCACTGAGGCCATTTATGCGGCCCGCCGGTGAGTGACAAGAGCACAGGGAAAAGAGAGAGAGAAAGAAAGAAAAGGGAAAGAGAGGGAGGGAAGGAGGAGAGGAAGGAAGGAGGGAAGGAAGGAAGGAAGGAGAAATGGAGGGAACAAGGAAGGAAGGAAGGAAGGAAGGAAGGAAGGAAGGAAGGAAGGAAGGAAGGAAGGAAGGATGAAATGAATGGAGGGACAGAGGAAGGAAGGACTGTTTTGGAGGGGTAATTTTTTTAATTTTTCTCTCAACATACATTCAAACAACACAGTGTACCATCTAATTTTCCATGAATAAAATGCAGTATTTTGTAAGTAACTAATATCAATCAAAAAAATTACAAAAGTTTTTTTTCTAATTTTGTCATCCAGTTACATTCATTTTCTTTTAATTAAATTCCCTCCTTAATGTTCCTTCAAAAAGTGCAACACCAATTATATTTCTAACTTATTAACCATTATGCCAAAGTGCTTCCTTCTTTCTTTATACATTTTTCATAAGCCAAGAAAATCTTGTATAGCCAATCAGATGTCAACAAAAGAAAATTAAAAACAAAACATAAACATATATGAATTTCAGACCTTCCCCCTCTAAATAGTACGTTCCCATTTTTTTTTTACTTTAAAACGAGGTTTTTTCAGTGTGCATAGGAATTTGTTCATAGTATTTTTTATAGTCCGGCCCTCCAACAGTCCGAGGGACAGTGAACTGGCCCCCTGTGTAAAAAGTTTGGGGACCCCTGGGTTGGAGTCTTGGCCAACGGAATGAGGCTAGCAGAGTGTTTCCTGGCCCGATGCCCTCCCTGTCACCAATGTGGAGTTTTGCTCCGCAGATAAATTCTCAGTGTGCCCGGAGAGAGAGCGCCATATCCGCTGCTACCTAGGATCGAACTCGCGGCCTCCTGATTGCAAGGCGAGAGCTCCACCTCTCCAGTCCACAAGCAAACCTGAGTCGCCTGGGATTGGGAAGCGTAGAAGTCGAAATGAATAAAATAAATAATAAATACAAAATAAATCTCAAAGTTCATCGTATTTTTGAAAGCATTTTAAAGCAGATTCCGGAGATGATCCATGCGCTGCTAATTTTCCTCTCTTTCCCCTATGTTAAGTCTTCGGGGCAACGCCATCGGGCCCAACGGAGCGAAGGCGCTGGCTGACTCCTTGAAAAACAACCAACGCTTGCTCTCACTAAAGTAAGGACAACTCCCTTTTCTTGCCCTTGAACCCACAAGCCTTGAGTAGGCGGTCCTCGACACACAACCACAATTGGGAGCAGAGTTTCCATTGCTGAGCAAGGCGTGTGTTAAATGAGGCATGCCCAATTTTATATATATATATATATATTGGCCATGGTTGTTGTGAATCATGCAGTTGTGTTAAGGCAATCCAACTTGCTCCCTTGACTTTGCTTGCAATATCTATATCTAGGAGAACCTGTACCATTGAATAGCTATATGCTGAGGACCAACTGGATCCTTGACCTTCTAACTTGCTCATTCTCTTCCTCCAGCCTCCAAAGCAACCAGATCAAGGACAAAGGGGCAGCAGGCCTGGCCGAGGTGCTCACCAGCAACCAAACACTGATGACGCTGCAGTGAGTTTGTCCCATCGTTGCCACATGGAATCGTTCCCACCCACCCCCCCATCCGTTCCCGGTCAACTGCTGGCATTTTAGGCCATGGGCTGTTTTTTTATTTACACCATCAACTTGTCTTCTGATGCTGGAGTCTGCAATCTTGGCAACTTTACGACTTATGGACTTCAACTCCCAAAAGTTGCCAAGGTTGCAGACCCCTGCTCTGAAGCAGAGTTGGAAGGTCCCAAAACCTCCTCTGGACCTTTCCAGCAACGCTGGGCAAACAAGGTTTGTCTTGTGGATCTGTTATCTCTACTACTCCAAAGCAGCAATTCTGCTTTTCTCCCTTGAGATCATGTTAAAGGAGCCGGGTTTTGGTCTAATGGTTAAGGCAGCAGACAAGAAGGCGAGAGAACAGGAAAGGGGGTTAGGTGAGTTTGGGCCACTCTCTCTTCCTCTCTGCTCAACCCTCTCACAAGTTTGTTTCTGTAGGGGAAATAGAAGGAGGGAGGATGAGGTATGTTTATCATCTTAATGGAAAAATGATAAATGCATAAGGACAGACAGACAGACAGACAGACAGACAGACAGACAGACAGACAGACATATAGATGGTAGATAAATAGATAAATAGATAAATAGAAAAAGATAGAAGGATAGCTAACTGAATGGATGGATGCATGGATAGATAGACAGACAGACAGACAGATAGGCAGGCAGACAGACATTTAAATGATAGATAAATAGAAAAGATAGATGGATAGCTAAATAGGGATGGATGGATGGATGGGTGTGTGTGTGTGTGGGTGGGTGGGTGGGTGTGTGGGTGGGTGGGTGGGTAGGTAGGTAGGTAGATAGATAGATAGATAGATAGATAGATAGATAGATAGATAGATAGATAGATAGATAATGATAGCTAGCTAGCAAGCTAGGTAGTGATATGGATAGGTAGGTAGGTAGGTAGATGGGTGGGTGGGTGGATGATAGATATGATATACATAGATTGATGATAGAAGATAGATAGATAGATAGGTAGATAGATAGATAGATAGACAGAGAGAAAGAGAGAGAGAGAGAGACAGACAGACAGACAGACAGACAGACAGACAGACAGATGGATCCGACAGGCAGACTGACAAATGACGGGAGAGTGAAAGCAAGAGGGAAACAGTTGATGACATGCCCTTCCTCAAATTAGAAAAGCCCCCTGCTTATGGCCCTAAACATCCATGCCCCCCCCCTTCAAATCGGCCCTCTTCTAAAGTAGGGAGTCACTACTTCGAAGGACAGTGCTCCATGCCTGGATTCATTCACCGTGTCCTTCTCCTTTCCCAGCCTCCAGAAGAACGAGGTGGGACCGCAAGGTTCGAAGCAGCTGGCCGAAGCCCTGAAGAGGAACTGGGGGCTCAAGGACCTCATGTGAGGAATGAGACACAGGATGCCTCGTGGGGTGACAAGAGGGGTGGGGGTAATTAAGCGTAGATGGTGGCCATTCATATGATGGCAGACTGGTCCATGGGTGTTGTGGTTGGCTTCAGGAAAGCTCCTAGGGCTGGGATTTATGGAGGGAGAAAATATGATATATGCATTGTAGGGTGGACTCTGTCACACTATAGGGGCATCAGGACATCACACACACCTATTGTAGGAATCAGACCACACACGAAGCCATCCGAAGGGTTGTGTTTGGAAACAGGATGCGCCAAGATTGAATCCTCTCAGTTGAGCTCCATCTTGTGCCTTTTGCTGATCACATCTACCCAACTCACTAGAGCAGGGAGACACAGAATGCTATGGATCCCTTTGCCTTAAAATGTCCCTCTTATAGGACCAAGAAGTATGGCCTTCTCAGTGGTGGCTCCCTTCCTGTGGAACATCCTCCCTGCAGAGAAAAGATTAGTCCCCATTTTCACATTCATTCACAGGCCCTGAAGACCTGGTTCTACATGTGTGTGTACACATATATAGGCAAGAAGGAAGTATGCTCCCTCTCCTATTTGGATATACCAGGGTGATTCGACAGGGAAAAAACCCATATAACCCTTCCCTGGTACAAGCTGAGAGGAGGAGAACCTGTGGTCTAGAGGTTAAAGGTACTGTCTTACAGTTAGACACCCCAGGTTCAAATCCTGGTAAGGGTATGGCTAGCTGATGATATATACTGCTCAAAAAAAAAATAAAGGGAACACTTAAACAACAGAATATAACTCCAAATAAATCAAACTTCTGTGCAATCAAACTGTTCATTTAGGAAGCAACACTGATTGACAATCAATTTCACCTGCTGTTGTGCACATTCAACTTTGTACAGAACAAAGTATTCAATGAGAATATTTCATTCATTCAGATCTAGGATGTGTTATTTGAGTGCCCCCTTTATTTTTTTGAGCAGTGTATATGTAACACATTTTTTTTGCTGAGTTAAAAATGAAGGGATACTAGTATAGATCTATTTCAAGGGTGTTTCTCTCATCAGCTAGCCGTACCCTCACTGGGATTTGAACCTGTAGCTTCTGCCCCGTAAGGTAGAGAATTAACCTCTAGGCCACAGGATCTCTTCCTTTCAGCTTTGTACCAGGAAAGTCAGAAAAAACATATACAGTACACACATACTCACACACAAATGCTAGCCAGTGGTGGGCTTCAAAAATTTTACCAAGGGATTCTCTGCCTGGTTGCTGGGTGGGCGTGGCAGGGTGGGCGTGGCCTAATCATTTCCCTGACTACAGGGGTGGGGGTTGTCCTCCCCGAGGTCCTGAGGCTTCCGTTGAGCCTCTAGGAGGGTGAAAATGGCCTCCCCAGGCTCCGGAGGTCCTCTTTGGTCTTTCCAAATTTCCAGTAGGCCTGTTTTTCACCCTCCTTTTAGAGATTCTGCCGAACCCCTGCGAACCCCCAGCAGCCCACCCCTGATGCCCACAGGCCTGGGGATTCCAGAGAGGGATGGAGCCCATCAAGTGGCTTATTTGATTGATTGTTGTTGCCAAAAGGGATGGGGTTGTTGCTTTTTAATTGTATCTTTATTGAATTTTTATCTTTGTAAGCTGCCTGGAGATATTTATTTATTAAATAAATAAATGTCTTTCCCCCTTCATGGGATGATAACTCTATCCGTCAGATGGAATGAAAATGAACTCTATGAGAACCAAAATTCATAATCGCTTGTTAAAGTCTCCTTCTACAAGTTTAAATCAACCGGTGACTTATTGACATCCATTCCTTGCTCTTCCTTTATAGTTTGTCGGGAAATTGTGTTGGCGACCTGGGTGCAGGAGCTTTGGCCAAAGGACTAAAATTGAACCACACCCTTCTAACTCTGGAGTAAGTGGCTCGCCCTGCTGGTCTCTGTCTGTAGGGGTAACTTTTTCTCTGTCTTGGAAAGAGACTATTGTAGTCAGTTTGGTCTAGTGGTTAACCCTGCTGTTCAGTTCAGGTCATATGTGACCCAAAACGAAGTTTGAGACCCTGTAAATAATTTTCCTTGCATATCTGAAACTTGAAATTACATGACCTTGAGTCATTTGAGGGGTTCTTTCTATGAGTATTTTTTTTTGGTTGCTTAGTTTTTGCTAGGCAAAAAAACTTACACTTGTTCTGTTTCCGGATCTATTTGAGGTTGATTTTAGCTCCTGGAAGTGTTTTTGCATTGGTATACTAATTTGAATATTCCTGATCATAAACAAATGAAAAATGAAATGAAAAAAATTAATGCTTATTTGTTTCTTTTGCTCAGAAAATCCCCCCCCCCCGGCTGTGTGCAATTATGTTCACTTTATATATAGATTAGGCTGCAAATTCCAAATTTTTCGAATACCTGTTGCATTGGTGTAGTAATGTGAACATTCCTGATCATAAACAAATGAAAAGTGAAATGAAAAAATTTGGGACAATCACCAGGCGACCAGGAGGTCTAGTCCCATCTTGGCCATGAAAGCCAGCTGGGTGTCTTTGGCTCACTCATTCTCTCTCATCCCAACTCACCTCACAGGGTTGTTGTTGTAGGGAAAGTAGGTGGAAGATTGATTGATTGATTGATTGATTGATTGATTGGATTTGTATGACGGCGCTCTCCAAAGACTCGGGGAATGTTCACCACTTAGGTTGTTTGTAAAAATAAAGGTGGGATATCAATATCTATAATTGAGACGAGAATTTCTGTTGCTAAGCAAGGCGGTTGTTAAGTGAGTGATGTTCTATTTTTAGCTGTCCCCGCTCTTTTTTTTTTGCCAGGGTTATTAAGTTAATCACTGCAGTTAAGTGAAAAAGAAAACTTCAAACAGAACAGGAAGAATACGAGTAGGAAGAGATGTTCAGTTCTGGAGACCTCACCTACAAAAAGATATTTACAAAATTGAACGGGTCCAAAGACGAGCTAAAAGAATGGTGGAAGGTCTTAAGCATAAAACGTATCAGGAAAGACTTAATGAACTCAATCTGTATAGTCTGGAGGACAGAAGGAAAAGGGGGGACATGATCGAAACATTTAAATATGTTAAAGGGTTAAATAAGGTTCAGGAGGGAAGTATTTTTAATAGGAAAGTGAACACAAGAACAAGGGGACACAATCTGAAGTTAGTTGGGGGAAAGATCAAAAGCAACGTGAGAAAATATTGTTTCACTGAAAGAGTAGTAGATCCTTGGAACAAACTTCCAGCAGACGTGGTTGGTAAATCCACAGTAACTGAATTTAAACATGCCTGGGATAAACATATATCCATTGTAAGATAAAATACAGGAAATAGTATAAGGGCAGACTAGATCTTTTTCTGCCGTCAGTCTTCTATGTTTCTATGTTTCTATGTAGTTAGCACGCCTTTCTCATTTTCCCGGGTTTTGTGTCTGCTTCAGCCTCCAGAGCAATTCCATCAGTGACACCGGAGTGACAGCGCTCACACATGCTCTCTGCTGCAACCAAGGTCTCACTAGCCTCAAGTAAGTCCACACTGCTGCAGTGCGTCCAATGGTAACTCCTACGAAGTCTTTAGACCTTTGCCTAGGATTCTGAAAGGAGGAATATTTAGAATATAGCATTGGCTCTGATTGTTTACCGCGTTGGCCAAAGTCAACAGGAGTGATCCTACACACTTGTGAGGTTCTTAGTGCTCTCCCTTAGTTTGGTTGTTTTCTTGCAGACTTTTCATTACTGGCACTGATGATGTTATCTAGCTTGGTAATGAAACGTCTGCAAGCACAGAGTGCGCTAAAGACCCCACTGTCCAAGCCTGAACTATACATCTTCTCTTATATAGGCACATTTACACTTATAACATTACACCTTCCCTGAGTTTATCAGAGCATCTGATAATGTCAGGGAAGGTAAAATATTGTAAGTGTAAATGTGCCTGTTTAGGATCACCCCTATATAGGATCATCCCTGTTGACATTGGCCAATGGAAGGTTCATCTCTTGTGCCCACTTATTCATACTCTGGTTGGGGAAAAGGGGTGTAAATAACAATTAAAAAAACAATTAGCTCAGTGGTTCCCAACCTTGTTTTGTCCATGCCCCACCTAAGCATCTCTAAAATCCTCAAATTCAAAAAGTGAACTCCTACTTATGTGGAGGAAGCCTAAAAAGGCCATTAACTTGGTTTAAACAAGGTTCCAATTGCCTCTATTAAAAAGGGGAAAAGTTATTAAAAGTGTCCCCTCAGCTGATCACGGATTCTGAGGAGCGAGAGACGAATGTGGGTTGGTATCTGTTCTGCCGGCGTGTTTCAACCGCCTGTAATTACAGGGTAATTAGTCCAGGAAGACACACACCACACGATAAAAGGAAAACCCAAAAGTTTTTATAAACAGAAAAACAGAAACAGCTCCCTTTTTAAATGTCAAAGGGATTTTCTGGTACACACAAGGCACAGGTTAAATGCAATCCAATTGCTCACCCAATAACTGGGAAATTGAGTCCCATTCTAAAGTCCAGAGAGTCCACACACAATCTTGAACAGCACACAAACCATGATCTTGAAGAAACAATGTAAACTGCCACAAAGCTAAACCAGCACGCTGTTCTTTTTATCCGTAGCACTAATTACAGCAGCCCCACCCAACCACAGGTGGCCTCATTTTCTCTTGTAATGATCCTTCAGTTGTTGTCTCCTATGCATCACTCTACGCATGTGTGGATGTGTCATTAATTCTTGTTCAGAATCCAAGGATGATACAGATGATTGATCTCCTCCCGGGCTGTCTGCCAAACTCCCCTCTTCCCTGTCACTCATGCTTCCTTGGTCAGAGGAGGCTTCGTCGGCAGATTCCATCGGGAGCAAAACAGGCCTGTGGCATGTGGATGTTTCCCCCACATCCACCTGCACATTCCTTGGGGCAGGAGCTGGGCCAGAGCTAACCACAACAGTATCCGAGGCCAGTGTACTTGACACCAGAGTCTGATAGCAAGGAGGGCGGAGAGGATATGGGATAAGAGGCAGAAAGTCAACCAGGGCCTGTGGCACCTGCAGAGGTGCCCATGAGTGACTCAGAGGAAGAGGACGTGCTTCGTCTTGATGCCAGAGTACACAGGAGTGTCAGAAGGCAGGAGTGGCTAAGGAGGAAGAGGTCTATGTTTGAATAGATATCTAGAACATTTGGCCACGCCTTTTGCCTACTTAAGGGTGAGTCTCCTGACAAGTGATTGAGGAAATCATCGTTCGAATAGGAGAGATGGACGATCGGATCATGCTTGTGGAATATTTCTGTGATTTACAAATTAAGAAACTGAAAACTGTTCCCCAGGCTTCTTGCCAATTCAGCGTGAGTCATGTTAATTAGAGACTGAATCAAAGAAAACTATTTTGGGAGTTTTGGTTTTCTACCCATGACTTTAATCAACAGCCGCTACAGCAACGGACTGATTACTTGCTTTTGCTGATATATTTCATACATTTTTGTTGATATATTTTAAACTTTTTGGCTAGTAAACTGTTAGAAATTATATACTTAAAACTTGTCAACTCCATGTGTGTGTCTACCTATTTCTTGGAGGGCTCATTATTGGGACAGAACAAAAACACCACAAAAGTAAATTGTAAGGATGCAGAATTCCCCATCCTTTTCTATGTTTTTGTTTTTTTAATGATAATTTTAATTGATTTTTAAAAAATAATAATAAAAACATGCACATTACATATAACGCAGTGCTTGGTGATCTGTGCACCCAGCACCAGACAACACTCAAACCCCATCACTAAAATGAGGGTTCAAAATGAGCCTTTTGAATTAAGATCAATGTCCATTTACATTTATAGTACAATTATATGTCCATTTATAATATAAAGTAATTCCAATTTATTCTTCATAGCTTGGTCCCGAATTCTACCAACCATATAATCTCTCACCCTATCCCATCATCCCATCAATTCTCCCAATTTATTTTTATTAATCATATTAATCTTTACCATCATAATTTCAAACTGAATGTGGTCCACCATGTACCGGTACCAATTTTGTATTGTCCATTTTGTTGCATCCTTCCAACCTAAAACTATTACTGCTTGAGCATTTTCTATAGCTGCATCCTCTTCTACGTTCTTAGGTCAGACTGGAGTGTCATGTCAAACGAAGATACAGTAGTTAAGAAAACATCAATAATGATTTTTCTCTCCCTTTTCTTTTTAAAACCCAAGTCTACGGGAAAACTCCGTAAGCCAAGATGGAGCGCAAGCCATCGCCAACGCTCTACGAGCTAATTCTACCCTGAAGAATCTGGAGTGAGTTCATTTCAACTAGCATATACCCCCCCACCTTCTGACCGTTAAAAGTTATGTGTGGGTATGATTGTAATATTGAGTGTTGATTGTGTATTACTGCTTGTTTTTAAGATAATGGGTTTTAGCCATAGTTTTAATTATTAGATTTGTATTTATATTGTGTTATTTATTTAGTATTTATTTATTATTTAGATTTGTATGCCGCCCCTCTCCGAAGACTCTGGTTATTGTTGTTATGAGCCGCCCTGAGTCTAATAAATTATTATTTATTATTATTATCTGTTCTGTCGGGCTCTCTGGCAGAATCCTCCCGAAAATGCACAGATACAATTTCAGACACACACACATTTGAAAATTCAAAACAATGTTCTTTATACCGAAAATGCACTTAAACGAAGCCCTCTTTTTGTATAGCAAAGAGCACTTGTCTCCAAACAAACTGGTAATTTGTACAAGTCCCTTATCAGTTCTGAGATACTTAGCTTGCAGCTGTGAGGCAATTCACAGTCCTTCTTTCACAAAGTGAAACACACTTTGCTCTGGTTTGGTTTCAAAGTGGGGGAAAATCAGCACACAAAGGTCGAAGTCAGCAAGGCAGGCACGAAACACAAGGATCAGAGAATCCTCCACAATGGCCAAACCCACAGACTGCTATTTTTAGCAGCCTCACTAATTACCACAGCCCCACCCAACCACAGGTGGCCTCATTTTCTTTGATAATAATCTCTCAGTTGTTGCTGCCTATGCATCGCTCTCCGCATGCGTGGCTGTATCATTAACTCTTGTTCCGAATCCAAGGAGGAGCTAGATAATTGATCTCCTTCTGAGCTGTCTGCCACACTCTCCTCCTCCCTGTCACTCATGTCTTCTTGGTCAGAGGAGCCTTCATCAGCAGATTCCACCGGGAGCAAAACAGGCCTGCAGCATGTGGATGTCTCCCCCACATCCACAGTCCTTGGGGCATGAGCTGAGCCAGAGCTAACCACAACAATTATCATTGTCATTGTCATTATTATTCCATGTTCAACTTCAAAATTTACCTGTCTGTTGGTAATGGTTGTACTTGCTGTCAGTACTACGTACTTCACCGTTGGGTTTGTCAATATATGAACTAACCAGCAATGTATGTTTGGAGGAATTAGTATAATGTTCCTTTAAGACCTAGGCTGCAATTAGCCATAAAAGGGAGTCAGATGTATTGCTCTCTGTTGTTGTGTTGTTGGTTATTGCAGTTAGTCTTGCTAATGCTTGCTATTGCTCTATTGTCCTTGCTAACGCTAATTCTCTGATCTCACTCTCTGCTAGTTTTGTCTGTGTGACTATAATATTGCTGTGTGCTAAATATTGGTCTATGTATCATATATGAAGTAATATTAATATTGAAGGAGAATATTATTGCATAGTTGCTGTATGCAAAGAACTGAATATTCTAATATCTGGTTTGTATATGATTGCTTGACTTGGATATATATGAAGTTGACTGTTTACTGAATACTCACCTACAAAAGGATATTGATAAAACTGAACGGGTCCAAAGATGGGCGACAAAAATGGTGGAAGGTCTTAAGCATCAAACACATCAGGAAAGACCTCATGAACTCAATCTGTATAGTGTGGAGAAAGGAAAGGGGGGGGGACATGATTGAAACATTTAAATATGTTAAAGGGTTAAATAAGGTTCAGGAGGGAAGTGTTTTTAATAGGAAAGTGAACACAAGAACAAGGGGACACAATCTGAAGTTAGTTGGGGGAAAGATCAAAAGCAACATGAGAAAATATTATTTCACTGAAAGAGTAGTACATGCTTGGAACAAACTTCCAGCAGACGTGGTTGGTAAATCCACAGTAACTGAATTTAAACCTGCCTGGGATAAACATATATCCATCCTAAGGTAAAATACAGGAAATAGTACAGGGGCAGACTAGATGGACCATGAGGTCTTTTTTCTGCCGTCCATCTTCTATTTTTCTATGTTTCTATGTTTCTATGTTTCTATGTTTCTATGTTTCTATGTTTCTATGTTTCTATGTTTCTATGTTTCTATGTTTCTATGTTTCTATGTTTCTATGTTTCTATGTTTCTATGTTTCTATGTTTCTATGTTTCTATGTTTCTATGTTTCTATGTTTCTATGTTTCTATGTTTCTATGTTTCTATGTTTCTATGTTTCTATGTTTCTATGTTTCTATGTTTCTATGTTTCTATGTTTCTATGTTTCTATGTTTCTATGTTTCTATGTTTCTATGTTTCTATGTTTCTATGTTTCTATGTTTCTATGTTTCTATGTTTCTATGTTTCTATGTTTCTATGTTTCTATGTTTCTATGTTTCTATGTTTGTTTCTATGAGTGGAGTGGCGGCCTAGAGGTGGAGCTCTTGCCTCACAATCAGGAGGCTGTGAGTTCGATCCTAGGTAGAGGCAGATAGTTCTCTCTCTCTCTGCACTATGAGAATATATTTGCTGAATGTAACGATGCGTTGTCAACGAAGCACTGCTGGTGACTGCTGAGAGAGACCAGCTTCTCTCAGCTACACCGCGGGCCGAAGGAGGCCACCGCTGCAGTTCCCCCCCCCTGCCCCGGCGTTCCTCCATCACTGCCCCGGCGTTCTTTTCCCTTTGAAAAAACCCGTGAAATAGCAAATCCGCGAAAGATGAATTGTGAAGTAGCGAGGGATTGCTGTAACCCTCGTGAATCTAAACCTTCAACAGCATCCATACCCCCTTTTAACCTCTCTTTCTTTGGGTGTTTCTTGCAGCTTGGCAGCCAACTTGCTTTATGATGAGGGGATCCATGCCATTGCCCAGGCGTTGAAGGAAAACCAGGCCCTCACTTCTCTGCAGTAAGTTTATGACATTTATGAAAGGGGGGCCTTTGCTGTCTTTCTTGGAATAAATTTGTCCTGGATTTTAGGCCTTGGCATCTTCTGAAATGCAAAACCAAAGGCATCAAGCAGACACGGAAGCTCCCAACTAAGGCCCTCTTGAGTTTCCTACTCCAGGGGGTTATAAAAATACAGTGATATCTTGTGTTACAAACTTAATTGGTTCCGGGACAAGGTTCTTAAGGTGAAAAGTTTGTAAGACGAAACAATGTTTCCCATAGGAATCAATGGAAAAGTGATTAATGCGTGCAAACCCAAAATTCACCCATTTTGCCAGCCGAAGTACCCGTTTTTGCACTGCTGGGATTTCCCCGAGGCTTCCCTCCATGGGAAACCCCACCTCCGGACTTCTGTGTTTTTGCGATGCAGCAGAGGAATCCCAGCATCGCAAAAACGAGCGCTTCGCTGGCAACGAAAGCCTGGAGGTGGAGTTTCCCAGTGAAGGGAGCATCAGTGAAATCGCAGCATCACAAAAACACCGAAGTCCTGGAAATCCCACCTCCAGACCTCTGTGTTTTTGCAATGCTGCGATTTCACTGAGGCTCCCCTCGCTGGGAAACCCCACCTCCAGACTTCTGTTGCCAGCGAAGCGCCCATTTTTACACTGCTGGGATTCCCCTGCTAGGATTCCCCTGCACCATTGCAAAAACACGGAAGTCCGGAGGTGGGGTTTCCCATGGAGGGGAGCTTCAGGGGAATCCCAGCAGCGCAAAAATGGGTGCTTTGCTGGCAACGGAAGTCCGGAGGCGGGGCATCCCAACGGTGGCGGTGGGTTTCTAAGGTGAAAATAGTTTATAAGGAGAGGCAAAAAAATCTTAAACCCTGGGTTTGTATCTCGAAAAGTTTGTATGACGAGGTATCACTGTAGTGGGGTGGAGCAGTGAAGGGCTGCCCGTTGCCGAGGTTTTCAATGCACTCCGGGTGACAGGTGTGGGCACACACACGTCCGGCATTTGCATGTTTGGTGCCCATGGGTGCAAGATTTGGCTTCTGCACACACACAGAGGCAGCAAAATCTCATGCAAGGGCACCTGTGAGTGAGAGATTTCATGATTTTAGGCAAAAAGCCCACTGAGAATTGGGGAAATCTCACATGCGCGAGAGCCCTCGTGTGAGATTTCGCTCCCTACGCATGCACAGAAGCTGAATCTCACGTGGGGCGCATGTACACGCACTGGGGATGCGCAGCTCCATGTGCATCACAATTTTTGCTACCACACTATAGTATTATGATGCCCATACTGTGTGCAGCCCACTTCCTGGGTGGAGGGAGAGATCTACAGCATAACCCATCTCTCGCAAAAGGGGTAGGCGGTTATCCATACATCCCAGCGACCGATCAGGTCCCACAGAGCCTAGGGGAAGAGCCTTCTCTGTGGCAGCTCCGGTCCTCTGGAATCAGCTCCCTCCGGAGATTCGTACTGCCCCCCCCCTCCTTGCCTTCCCAAAAAACCCCCAATATTTCCTTCATCTCGAATAACTATAATCCCAAACTTCACTCAAGGGCAGATTTGGGAAAAGTACTTTGATGAAAATATAGGGCAGTCACCTTCTGCCATTCCATGCCAGGCGACCAATCCAGACCCACAGCATCAGCATGCTGAACTGATACTGCCCTGAAGGAAAAGGGGGGACATGATCGAAACATTTAAATATGTCAAAGGGTTAAATAAGGTCCAGGAGGGAAGTGTTTTTAATAGGAAAGTGAACCCAAGAACAAGGGGACACAATTTGTGGTTAGTTGGGGGAAAGATCAAAAGCAACGTGAGAAAATATTATTTTACTGAAAGAGTAGTAGATGCTTGGAACAAACTTCCAGCAGACGTGGTAGATAAATCCACAGGAACTGAATTTAAACATGCCTGGGATAAACATAGATCCATCCTAAGATAAAATGTATAAGGGCAGACTAGATGGACCATGAGGTCTTTTTCAGCCATCAGTCTTCTATGTTTCTATGAATTTGCTTTCTTTCTGATTTTTTCTCCCTTCTTTTAGCTTGCAGTGGAATTTCATTCAAGCCAAAGCTGCTAAGGCCCTGAATCTAGCTTTGCAGTGCAACAAGAGCCTGACTATCTTGGAGTAAGTTTTCATTTAAATCTAACATGAATTGGGATTTGGGGGAGGGGGGGATCCATTTTTCTAAAATCTCGGGATTCATGTTGTAGACATGTGAGAATTGGGTTGCAGCAGAACACTTTGAGATGACTCTGCTTTGATTTCATAATCATTATTTAAAATGTAACACCTTGGTTGTGAACCTCCTAGAGTCCCTCGGGAGTTAGCCGGCAATTAAATTAAATTAAATTAAATTAAATTAAATTAAATTAAATTAAATTAAATTAAATTAAATTAAATTAAATTAAATTAAATTAAATTAAATTAAATTAAATTAAATTAAATTAAATTAAATTAAATTAAATTAAATTAAATTAAATTAAATTAAATTAAATTAAATTAAATTAAATTAAATTAAATTAAATTAAATTAAATTAAATTAAATTAAATTAAATTAAATTAAATTAAATTAAATTAAATTAAATTAAATTAAATTAAATTAAATTAAATTAAATTAAATAAATTAAATTAATTAAATTAAATTAAATTAAATTAAATTAAATTAAATTAAATTAAATTAAATTAATTAAATTAATTAAATTAAATTAAATTAAATTAAATTAAATTATTAAATTAAATTATTAAAAAATTACACTACATTAAATTAATATTGCATATTGGCCAGCAATGGGATCCTGATGAGGAAGCTCATAGTCCAAGGCCAATCTGTTTTGCATGATATATGTGCGTGATTTAACACTTTCCGTGGCCAGTTGGGCAAGACCACGCACCGTCTCATTGGTGATGATTTCCACCACTACCTGAAGGCGGATGAAGTGGTTGAGCATATAAATGGGGGTGCAGTAACCAAAGGTGCCATCCTCGGCCCAGGTAGACGGGCCATAAACCTTAATAATGCTTTCCGGGGGGCCATTCATCCTCTTTCCAGTCCCCGATCTTAAGATCGCTAATGAGTGACCGTTTAGAGCGAACATTGCCAATTTCATCATAAACAGGCACCCCAAGAATCTGCCTTTGTTTCAGGGGGAGTAGGAAAAATCCCGGGCGAATGACACCAAGGACACAAGAGCCACACCAATTGAGCGGGAATTGAACATAAGCATACTTCCCACAAACACTCCGCAGTCTGCATTGGTTGCCGATCAGTTTCTGGTCACAATTCAAAGTGTTGGTTATGACCTAGAAAGCCCTTCATGGCACCGGACCAGATTATCTCAGGGACCGCCTTCTGCTGCACGAATCCCAGCGACCAGTTAGGTCCCACAGAGTGGGCCTTCTCCGAGTCCCATCAACTAAACAATTTTGTTTGGCGGGGCCAAGGGGAAGAACCTTCTCTGTGGCAGCCCCGGCCCTCTGGAACCAACTCCCCCCGGAGATTAGAATTGCCCCCACCCTCCTCGCCTTTCGTAAGCTCCTTAAAACCCACCTCTGCCGTCAGACATGGGGGAACTGAGATACTCTTTCCCCCTAGGCCGTTACAATTTATGCATGGTATGTTTCTTTGTAGGTATGATTGGTTTTAAAATAAGGGTTTTTTAGTTGTTGTAGTATTGGATTTACATGCTGTTTTTATTATTGTTGTTGGCCGCCCCGAGTCTACGGAGAGGGGCGGCATACAAATCCAATCAATCAATCAATCAATCAATCAATCAATCAATAAATATCCAGTACATACCATCTGGAGCAAGCCAAAGCAATTTGGTGTTCTGGGGGTCCAAAACATAATGCTTCAGGAGGCGGACGTCTTGTAACGCCTGGGCCATGGGGATTGGCTGTAGACCCTTGCCAGACCACCAGGTGGCATTGTTCCACGTGGACAGGCAACGCAAGTTTGGGGCACACTTGGTGTCCTGCTACACTGACACATGGTCATTGAGAATGCCTCATCTGAACTGAGTCAATACACCCAACCATAAACCAGTGAAACAGGCAGGAGGTTGCACAACATGTTAATCCATAAAACAAAACTAACCAAGGTTTTAAAAAACCAACCTCACCATGTTTACCTTGGTGTAAAGGCAGCTATTAGAGCACATATGAGTCTGGGTAATCCTTGTCAACTACAGGGTGCGTTCCAAAAGTAATGCCATTATATTTTTTTAAAAAGTGATTTATTGAACAGATTTGCACAAACACTTAAAATTCTTCAAAGTACTGTCCTTGGGCCTCTACACATTTTTTCCAGCGACTCTGCCATGACCTGTACGTGCCCTGTAAGGCATCTTGGGGACCTCTCGCAAGGTCTTCATCATGGCTGATTGGTTCTCTTCTATGGACGAAAAACGGGAGTCTTTCCAGCACATCCACGTAGTAGGCAGCGTTAACTGTCTGCTCTTGAAGAACAAACTCCTTACGGACCACTCCTTTACTGTTGAAAAAGACAATGAGCATTGTTTTCACTTTTGATTTGCTCATTCTTGCCTTTTGGGGCTTGGGGGACTGGTCAGTGTGCCACTCAGAGCTTTGGCGTTTTGTTTCTGGGTGGTATTCAAAAACCCAGGTTTCATCACCAGCGATGACGTTGTCCAAATAATCAGGTTCAATTTCTATACGTTGCAAAAGTTATCTTGAAATTTCCCCTCGGTTGGTCTTTTGATGACACGGTCGGATTGCACAGATTTGCCATAACTGACGTCCTGCCACTTCCATAACTTGGAGAGCACTGAGACCGGTTTCGCGGCAAAGCTTAGCGTCCCCCGTCCCACTTTGACCAATAGGAGCAGCCTGGGAAATTCAATTGCATTACTTTTGGAATGCACCCTGTAAGTTGGTACTACCATGTTGAATCCTCACCCAAAGGCCTCCGTTGAACAAAATGAACTCAATCTGATTCGGTTGAAAAGAATTCTTGGTTGGTCAGTGTTGTGGTTAGCTCTGGCCCAGCTCCTGCCACAAGGACTGTGGATGTGGGGGAGACATCCACATGCTGCAGGCCTGTTTTGCCCCCGGTGGAATCTGCTGATGAAGGCTCCTCTGACCAAGAAGACATGAGTGACAGGGAGGAGGAGAGTGGGGCAGACAGCTCAGAAGGAGATCAATTATCTAGCTCCTCCTTGGATTCAGAACAAGAGTTAATGATACAGCCACACATGCGGAGAGCGATGCATAGGCAACAACAACTGAGAGATTATTATCAAAGAAAATGAGGCCACGTGTGGTTGGGTGGGGCTGTGGTAATTAGTGAGGCTGCTATAAATAGTAGCCTGTGGGTTTGGCCATTGTGGAGGATTATCTGATCGTTGTGTTTTGTGACTGCTTTACTGACTTGGACCTTTTGTGTGCTGATTTTTCCCCACTTTGAAACTAAACCAGAGCAAAGTGTGTTTCACTTTGTGAAAGAAGGACTGTGAATTGCCTCACAGCTGCAAGCTAAGTATCACAGAACTGATAAGGGACTGTACAAATTACCAGTTTGTTTGGAGACAAGTGTTCTTTGCTATACAAAAAGAGTGCTTCGTTTATTTGAATTTTCGTTATAAAGAACATTGTTTTGAATTTTCAAACGTGTGTGTTTCTGAAATTTGTACCTCTGAATTTTTGGGAGGATTCTACCAGAGAGCCCGACAGAACAGTCAGAAGACGTGAGGTAGGTATAGATAAGTCTCCCATATGCAAACTTTATGCAAAACTCTATTACTTTGTTTCCAGTCCACCATTAATGTAGTGTTTTTTCCTCCACTCCAAGAAGTCATCTCCACAATCTTCACCGTCTTCAGAACTCTTCTTCCATGGCTGGTATTGTCCAATTTCCAAGCCAATAATGGTCCAATCTCCACCAGATTGAAGTAAACTAGTCCTTTGCATTTATTGTCTCCCCAGTTTGCAAGAAAATGCCATTGGGGATGAAGGAACGGCTGCTTTGGCCTCAGCTCTACGCGTGAACGCAACGCTGGAAGCTCTCTAGTATGTTTCTGTGCTACCTAGAAGGGGCAGCACGTCGATTAAGAGAGAGGTGGGCGACAGCATTCGGGGACTGAGATCAGCTACTGGGCTCAATAGTGGTCCTGATTCAAGGGTTACCTGCAGCAATGGGCTGAAAACTTCATGGCACCGGACCGGATTATCTCAGGGACCGCCTTCTGATGCACGAATCCCAGCGACCAGTTAGGTCCCACAGAGTGGGTCTTCTCCGGGTCCCGTCAGCTAAACAATGCCACTTGGCGGGGCCCAGGGGAAGAGCCCCGCCCTCTGGAACCAACTCCCCCCAGAGATTAGAATTGCCCCCATCCTCCTTGCCTTTCGTAAGCTACTTAAAACCCACCTCTGCCGCCAGGCATGGGGGAACTGAGATACTCTTTCCCCCTAGGCCTTTACAATTTTATGCATGGTATGTCTGTATGTATGTTTGGTTTTTATATTAATGGGTTTTTAATCGTTTTTAGTATTGGATTATTATTGTACGCTGTCTTATTATTGCTGTTAGCCGCCCCGAGTCTCCGGAGAGGGGCGGCATACAAATCCAATAAATGAATGAATGAATGAATGAATGAATGAATGAATGAACGAACTTACCTTATAATGGTGCGCCCTCCCGGTCGGGCAGCAGCAGGCAGGCGGTAGAGCGCAGGAGGGGGTTGGGCATGCGCGCCTGACATGATATTTGCTACTTGAACATGCACAGAAAGTGAAATCTTGCAATTTCAGTGAAAATCGCCATTTCCTTTGCTTCTGCCAAAATGTCGCACGAAGATGCTCGCTCGTGCAAGATTTTGGTGAAAATTGCCAATTACTTTGCTTCTGTGCATGGCGATTTTCACCAAAAATCTCCAGTGGGCAACCAGTGGCGTGAGTGGCGGCAGCTGCCGGTCATCTGGAGCTGTGCGCACATGTGCATGCAGCTCCAGACCTGCCGGAATGGCGATCCCAGGCGCACCGGTTGCTGCCCACCATTGTTTACCTGCATATTTAATGTCTTAGTTGAGCTACAAATTTTCTCTTACACCATATTGGTACTTTGACAAATGGTAGCCTGACATACTTGGAGCCCTCTTAAAAGGTGCTGGTTTGTTTGCAGCCTGCAGGTGGCAGCCATCGGGGTGAGTGGGGCCACAGCCTTGGCAGAAGCATTGGTCGTTAACAAGAAACTTGCCGTCTTGGAGTAAGTAACCACGTCTTATTACTTGTTTATTAATCTAATTTATATGCTGCCCAACTCCCAAAGGACTCTGGGCGGCTTCCAACAAAGAAAAACAGCATTTAAAAACAGTTTGTCTCTGCTGTTCTGTTCAGGTCTATTTGACCCGAAATGAAGTTTCAGACTCTGTAAGAAAATTTCCCTGCACATCTGAAACTTGAAATTACATGACTTTGCCTCTTTTGAGTGGTTCTTTCTATGAGTATTTTATTTTTGGTTGCTTAGTTTTTGCTGTGACTATACACTTGTTCTGTTCCCATTTGACCCAGACTAAGAAAAAGGTTGATAAGTAGGATGCTTGGCTGCATAGCTAGAGGTATAACAAGCAGGAAGAGGGAGATTGTGATCCCCTTACATAGAGCGCTGGTGAGACCACATTTGGAGTACTGTGTTCAGTTCTGGAGACCTCACGTACAAAAAGATATTGACAAAATTGAACGGGTCCAAAGACGGGCTACAAGAATGGTGGAAGGTCTTAAGCATAAAACGTATCAGGAAAGACTTCATGAACTCAATCTGTATAGTCTGGAGGACAGAAGGGAAAGGGGGGACTTGATCGAAACATTTAAATATGTTAAAGGGTTAAATAAGGTTCAGGAGGGAAGTGTTTTTAATAGGAAAGTGAACCCAAGAACAAGGGGACACAATCTGAAGTTAGTTGGGGGAAAGATCAAAGGCAACATGAGAAAATATTATTTTACTGAAAGAGTAGTAAATCCTTGGAACAAACTTCCAGCAGACGTGGTTGGTAGATCCACAGTAACTGAACTTGAACATGCCTGGGATAAACATATCTCCATTGTAAGATAAAATACAGGAAATAGTATAAGGGCAGACTAGATGGACCATGAGGTCTTTTTCTGCCGTCAGTCTTCTATGTTTCTATTTTAGCTACTGTATTTTTTTTTGAATACCTATTGCATTGGTATACTATGGTATACTATGCTTGATCATAAACAAATGAAAAATGAAATTAAAAATTAATGTTTATCTATTTATTTTGCTCAGAAAAGCCGTCCCCGGCTGTTTGCAATTATGTTTGCTTTAAATATAGACCAGGCTGCAAGTTCCAAATTACATCCTTGTTTTTAGTACAATGGATTTCTTTCATAAAAAATATTTGTCTGGGTATCATGTACTACTTACTTTTCTCTGTACGTCATCTCATTTTTCAACAGGTGCATGTTGTAAAGTCATTTTGCATTACTGTGCCATGAAGCAAGCTAATATGTGCCATTGCACATATCATATCATCACATCATTACAAATTACATCACGTATGATCACATATCATATCAGATATGACCACATATCACATCATCCATGCAATCAATAAATCAATATATCAATATATCAAGGTGCAAAGAAAGGGCAACAAGAATGATCAAGGAAATGGAGCACCTCCCTTATGATACCAGGTTGCAACGCCTTGGTCTCTTCAGCCTTGAAAGATGGCGTTTAAGGGGTGACTTGATCGAAGTGTATAAAATCATGCATGCGATAGAAAAGGTGGATAGAGAAAAATTATGTTCTCTATCACTGTTCTGTCGGGCTCTCTGGTAGACTCCTCCCAAAAATTCACAGGTACAAATTTCAGACACACACAGAGCACTCCTCTCCAAACAAACTGGTAATTTGTACAAGTCCCTTATCAGTTCTGTGATACTTAGCTTGCAGCTGTGAGGCAATTCACAGTCCTTCTTCTTTCACCAAGTGAAACACACTTTGCTCTGGTTTAGTTTCAAAGCAGGGAAAAATCAGCACACAAAAGGTCAAAGTCAGTAAAGCAGTCACGAAACACAATGATCAGATAATCCTCCACAATGGCCAAACCCACAGGCTGCTATTTATAACAGCCTCACTAATTACCACAGCCCCACCCAACCACAGGTGGCCTCATTTTCTTTTATAATAATCTCTCAGTTGTTGTTGCCTATGCATCGCTCTCCGCATGTGTGGCTGTATCATTAATTCTTGTTCTGAATCCAAGGAGGAGCTGGATAATTGATCTCCTTCTGAGCTGTCTGCCACATTCTCCTCCTCCCTGTCACTCATGTCTTCTTGGTCAGAGGAGCCTTCATCAGCAGATTCCACCGGGGGCAAAACAGGCCTGCAGCATGTGGATGTCTCCCCCACATCCAGAGTCCTTGAGGCAGGAGCTGGGCCAGAGCTAACCACAACAATCACACAATACTAGGACAAGGGGGCACTCCCTAAAGCTCATAGGTAAGAAAGTGAGGACAAATAAAGGGAAATATTTCTTTATCCAGAAGGTCCTTGGTTTATGGAATTCTCTTCCAGAAGAGGTCGTGACAGCTGTCAGCTTTGATAGCTTCAAGACAGGATTAGACAGATTCATGGATGCCAAGCGTATTGGTAGTTATTGAAACGGATGTCCAAGTGCCGCCTCTATGTTGGCTGAGGCAGGCAGGATTCCCTTGAGTACCATTTGTTGGGGGGTCAAGGGAAAAGGAGGGTTTTGCCTTCTCTTTCTGCTCAAGATCCACATATACAATTGGTGGCCCACTGTGTGACACAGAATGCTGGACTCAATGGGCTTTGGCCTGATTCAGCAGGGCTCTTCTTATTTTCTCTGCTGTGATGTATTGATTGCATGGATGAGCATTGAGTACAGATTTGAACCGGGCATCTGTTTCAGGGCCCCATCAGACACAGACAAATGCAGCCTGTGATTGTTATGCAAGTGGAATATGAAGAGGAACATGATAATAATAATAATAATAATAATAATAATAATAATAATTTATTAGATTTGTATGCCGCCCCTCTCCGAAGACTCGGGGCGGCTCACAACAAGCGATAAAACAATATTGTACAGGCACAAATCTAATATTAAGAAAAAACTAAAAACCCTATCAATTTAAAAAACCAAACAACACATACATACCAAACATAAATTATAATAAGCCTGGGGGAAAGGTGTCTCAAATCCACCATGCCTGGCGGTATAGATGGGTCTTAAGTAGTTTACGGAAGACAAGGAGGGTGGGAGCAGTTCTAATCTCCGGGGGGAGTTGATTCCAGAGGGCCGGGGCCACCACAGAGAAGGCTCTTCCCCTGGGGCCCGCCAGATGACATTGTTTAGTCGACGGGACCCGGAGAAGGCTGACTCTGTGGGACCTTATCGGCCGCTGGGATTCGTGCAGTAGTAGGCGGTTCCGGAGGTATTCTGGTCCAATGCCATATAGGGCTTTAAAGGTCATGACCAACACTTTGAATTGTGACCGGAAACTGATCGGCAGCCAAACAATTAGTCATATGCAAGTATGAGTTTTAAAAAAGGGGGGAAAGAAAACTGCCTGCCCAAATAAAAAATGGAGCATTGGGGAAGGGGGTCATTCCCTGCCTGGATTATGGGCAGGGGGTCTCTCACCCCCCTTTGTCTCCAAGATAGGTGTAGCCATCTCCTCCACCCTACGAAAGCAGACTATCAATCCTAGGTCTAGAAAGCTTAGAACTACGTCGCCTAAAACATGATCTAAGTATTGCCCACAAGATCATATGCTGCAACGTTCTACCTGTCAATGACTATTTCAGCTTCAATCGCAACAACACAAGAGCACGCAACAGATTCAAACTTAATATTAACCGCTCCAAACTTGACTGTAAAAAATATGACTTCAGCAACCGAGTTGTCGAAGCGTGGAACTCATTACCTGACTCAGTAGTGTCAACCCCTAACCCCCAACATTTTTCCCTTAGACTATCCACGATTGACCTCTCCAGGTTCCTTAGAGGTCAGTAAGGGGCGTGCATAAGTGTGCCTTCCGTCCCCTGTCCAATTGCCTCTCCTTTTCTCATTTATCTTTTCTTCCTTTCAAATATGTTCACCTATACTTTTATATATTTTCGGCTATTCTTTTCTTTATTTATATTATTACATATCTTTCTCTTCAATGTGTATTATGTATTGGACAAAATAAATAAATAAATAAAATAAATAAACATGACTTTTCTTTACTTCTGATTTCAGCCTTAGGGGAAACTCCATTGGTTTGATGGGAGCCAAGGCTATGGCCCACTCCTTGAAAGTTAACAGCACCCTCCGCAGGTTGAAGTAAGTAGTGCATGTGGGAAACACTGAAGAATACTGTATTTTTGGGAATATAAGTCACACTGGAGTATAATATGCACCTTAATTTTGGGGGAAGGAAAATAAGAAAAAGGCTGATTGGTGGGAGAATCGGCTTCCTGGAATACCACCAAACAGCTATTCCCAGAGGTGAACCTTAGCAACAGGTTTGTTCGTTGTGAGCTCTATGCCTTGTGTTTCCAGCCTCTGAAAAAATTACAGAGGCTTTTTTCAGTCCCTGAAACTTCCATACAAGACTGCACCAAATTTTCACCCTCTTATAGGGAGGCAAAGGTGTGTCTTACACTCCACAAAATACGGTACTTTATATGCTAGGGTTGTCCAAACCTTCACAACTTTAAGACTTAGGGATTTCAACTTTCAGAATTTTTAACTTATGACTTCTGAACTTCAACTTCAGAATTCTGGGTGGCTGGGGAATTTTCGGTGATAAACTCTACAAGTCCCTACATGGCATTGGGCCAGAATACATACGGAACCGCCTTCTACCGCACGAATCCCAGCAGCCGATAAGGTCCCAGAGTTGGCCTTCTCTGGTTCCCGTCAACCAAACAATGTTGTTTGGCGGGCTCCAGGGGAAGAGCCTTCTCTGTGGCGGCCCCGGCCCTCTGGAATCAACTCCCCCCAGAGATTAGAACGGCCCCCACCATCCTTGTCTTTCGCAAATTACTCAAGACCCACCTTTGTCGCCAGGCATGGGGGAGTTAGGATATTCCTTCCCCTAGGCCATTACAAGTTATGTATGGTATGTTCGTGTGTATGTTTGGTTTTTATAATAAGGGTTTTTAGTTGTTCTATTAAATTGGATTGTCACATGTTGTTTTTTATCATTGTTGTTAGCCGCCCCGAGTCTGCGGAGAGGGGCGGCATACAAATCCAATAAATAAATAAATAAAATGAATAAAGTCTTTAAGTTGTCAAGATTGGACAGCTTTGATGTATGCTATTGCTCAAATTGGGTCAGATTGAAATGGTTTTGCATTGATTATCCAAAAAAAGAAGCAGATCACCTTAAGAGCCTACTCTAACCAAGATCGTACCTATCATTAGGCATTTGTTACATTTGTGAAGTACAAGGTTTATCAATATTACAAGAATGACATGTCTTTGTTCCTAAGAGAAACATCTTTCAGCTGTGGCGAGGGGGGCGTTTGCCCAGGTTTGCCTGGTGCACCAGTTGCGGCCCTATTTGGACCGGGAGTCACTGCTCACAGTCACTCATGCCCTCATCACCTCGAGGCTCGACTACTGCAATGCTCTCTACATGGGGCTACCTTTGAAAAGTGTTCGGAAACTTCAGATCGTGCAGAATGCAGCTGCGAGAGCAGTCATGGGTTTCCCCAAATATGCCCATGTTACACCAACACTCCACAGTCTGCATTGGTTGCCCATCAGTTTCCGGTCACAATTCAAAGTGTTGGTTATGACCTATAATGCCCTTCATGGCACCGGACCAGATTATCTCAGGGACCGCCTTCTGCTGCACGAATCCCAGCGGCCAGTTAGGTCCCACAGAGTGGGCCTTCTCCGGGTCCCGTCAACTAAACAATGTTGTTTGGCAGGACCCAGGGGAAGAGCCTTCTCTGTGGCGGCCCCGGCCCTTTGGAACCAACTCCTCCCAGAGATTAGAATTGCCCCCACCCTCCTCACCTTTCGTAAGCTTCTTAAAACTCATCTCTGCCATCAGGCATGGGGGAACTGAGATATTCTTTCCCCCTAAGCCTTTACAATTTACGCATAGTATGTCAGTATGTATGTTTGGTTTTTATAATAAGGTTTTTTTTTAGTTATTTTAGTATTGGATTGGATTGTTACATGTTATTTTTATCATTGTTGTTAGCCGCCCCGAGTCTATGGAGAGAAGCGGCATACAAATCCAATAAATAAATAAATAAATCAGCTGGCTGCCTTGAATTGTCTCAAGCTGAAAGAAACACTTTAAGCTCAAGCAGACAAGAGATGCAAAACAGGACTGTTTACATTGGTGAATTTTTCAAAAACGTCCTTAGATTTTCCTTCCGACATAAATCTGGATCGATTCTTAGTATTCGTTTGGAATGTCTCAAGATCGTCTGTAGAGAATAAAGCTAGAGCAGATATGAGGGACGTGTCAGATCAGACCGAAGCACAAGTACAAAATTGCAAGAAATTTTGCGGTTCATTCCGCCTGCTGAGCAACAACCAAACAATGTTAGAACTTCCTAATTGTGCCCAGCTAGCTAGATGTTTTCGTGTTCTTGTTCAGCCTCCAGGAGAACTCCTTGGGCATGGATGGGGCCATCTGCATTGCCACGGCACTGACGGGCAGCCACAACCTCACCTACATCAAGTAAGTACCTTTGATGAACTACTACAGCCTTTCCTACTGTCACACTTATGGGGAAGCAAAGATCATATGGAGTTTGGTTTTTTTTATACAGTGGTACCTCGGTTCTCGACCACAATTCGTTCCAGAAGTGTAGTCGAGAACCGATTTGGTCGAGTACCGAATTAATTTATCCCATAGGAAATAATGGAAATGGATTTAATTGGTTCCCAGGTCCTGTTGACTCGCTGGGAACCAATTAAATCTATTTTCTTTATTTAAAAAATCTGAGGAGCTCTATAGTCTAACCTCTCCAAGCTGCAGGAAGGGTGGGGGCGGCTGCAATACCGGCAGCTTCGGGGGGCTCCTTTCCTCAGTGCTTCGTCTTGTGCACCAACTTTCTCCTTCCCGGCAGCAGCGGTGGTGACGGCAGCGGCTTCACTTTGAGGAGCAGCAGCACCAGGAACGTCACGTAATGAAAGGAAGCCGGTGGAGCGGTGGCAACTGCTGAGATGGCTCCACCGGCTTCCCTTCATCATGTGACGTTCCCGGCGCTGCTGCTCCTCGAAGGGAAGCCGCTGCTGTTGCCACCGCTGTCACCGGGAAGGAGAAAGTTGGTGCAAAAGACGAAGCACTGAGGAAAGGAGCCCCCCGAAGCTGCCGGTATTGCAGCCGCCCCCACCCTTCCTGCAGCTTGGAGAGGTTAGACCAGCGGTCCCCAAACTACGGCCCGCGGGCCGGATGCGGCCCAACGAGGTCTTTTAACCGGCCCGTGGCAAGCTCACGAGATTTTACTGGTCGATAAAATAAGCTCCCGAATCTCCTGTCAACTCACCGCGGTCGGCTGCTCAGCGAGGAGAAGGTGGAGAGGCAAGGGGGCGGGGAGGAAAGCGGGCCTGCAATTGGCCCCTTCCTTTGTCGCCTTTAGGGAGAGAAACTGTTGCTGCCCTATGGCAGAGCAGCAACAGTTCCTCTCCCTAAAGGCGAGAAAGAAATTGGCCAATTGCAGGGCCGCTTTCCTCCCCGCCCCCTTGCCTCTCCACCTCCTCCTCCCCTCCTCCTCCGCGGTGAGTGAAAAACTGTCCACTGAAAGTCACAGCTAAGTGCACCATGGCTAAGTTTGTGTGTGGGGGGGAGGCGGCTGCTTGAAAACCCCTGACCTCCATCGCCTCCCCCCCACGGCACAAGGCGAGCACACCTCGCCGCTGACACAGGCGGCGGGGACTGCCCTGTCCCCCTGTCCCCCCTGCGCAAAACTACGCAGCCCCAGATCGCTCGCTTCTCCAGCCAGCAAAGCCGATTGCCCGGCTTTGCTGGCTGATGCAGGAAAGGAAAGCCTCACATTTAAAAAGCACGCCACTTTCTGGGACTACGGCGCCGTGGTGGCCTTCAAGCGCGGCCCTTCGCGGCGCCCCCCACCCGTTCCTGCAGGAAGAGATCGGGCACTTTACCGGGAGGTGGAGGCGGCGTGGGGCCGGACGCTGGGTGCCGGGGAGGGCGAAGGAGTGGACGCGCCTCTCAGCTGCAGAGCGGAACGGGGATGGAGATCCGCGGCGGAGTCCGGCGTTGGGAGCCTGGGGCCATGCGGGACCGTTCATCCAGGCTTGCCGGTCCACGCGCGCCTGGATGAGCGGTCCCGCATGGCCCCAGCGCCGGACTCCGCCGCGGATCTCCATCCCCGTTCCGCTCTGCAGCTGAGAGGCGCGTCCACGCCTTCGCCCTCCCCGGCACCCAGCGTCCGGCCCCACGCCGCCTCCACCTCCCGGTAAAGTGCCCGATCTCTTCCTGCAGGAACGGGTGGGGGGCGCCGCGAAGGGCCGCGCTTGAAGGCCACCACGGCGCCGTAGTCCCAGAAAGTGGCGTGCTTTTTAAATGTGAGGCTTTCCTTTCCTGCATCAGCCAGCAAAGCCGGGCAATCGGCTTTGCTGGCTGGAGAAGCGAGCGATCTGGGGCTGCGTAGTTTTGCGCAAGGGGGACGGGGACAGGGCAGTCCCCGCCGCCTGTGTCAGCGGCGAGGTGTGCTCGCCTTGTGCCGTGGGGGGGAGGCGATGGAGGTCAGGGGTTTTCAAGCAGCCGCCTCCCCCCCACACAGAGATAAGAGAGAGAAAGAAAGAGAGGGACAGAGAGAAAGAAAGAGAGGGACAGAGAGAAAGAAAGAGAGGGACAGAGAGAAAGAAAGAGGGACAGAGAGTAAGAAAGAGAGGGACAGAGAGTAAGAAAGAGAGGGACAGAGGGAAAGAAAGAGGGACAGAGAGAAAGAAAGAGAGGGACAGAAAGAAAGAAAGAGAGGGACAGAGAGAAAGAAAGAGAGGGACAGAGAGAAAGAAAGAGGGACAGAGAGTAAGAAAGAGAGGGACAGAGAGAGAGAGGGACAGAGAGAAAGATAGAGAGGGACAGAGAAAGAAAGAGAGGGACAGAGAAAAAGAAAGAGAGGGACAGAGAAAAAGAAAGAGAGGGACAGAGAGAAAGAAAGAGGGACAGAGAAAGGGAGAGAGAGAAAGAGAAAGAAAGGTAGAGAGAAAGAGTGAGAGAAAGAGAAGAGAGAGAGAAAGAAAGAGGGGGGAGAGAAAGAGGGAAAGATAGAGAGGGACAGAGAGAAAGAAAGAGAGGGACAGAGAAAAAGAAAGAGAGGGACAGAGAAAAAGAAAGAGAGGGACAGAGAGAAAGAAAGAGGGACAGAGAAAGGGAGAGAGAGAAAGAGAAAGAAAGGTAGAGAGAAAGAGTGAGAGAAAGAGAAGAGAGAGAGAAAGAAAGAGGGGGGAGAGAAAGAGGGAAAGATAGAGAGGGAGAGAGAAAGGAAGAGGAGAGATAGAAAGGGAGAGAGAGAGAAAGGGAGAGAGAGAGAGGGAGAGAGAAAGAGGGAGAGATATAAAGAGTGAGTGAGAGAAAGAGAGAAGAGAGAGAAAGAAAGAGAGAGAGAGAGAGAGAGGACAGAGAGAAAGAGAGAGAACTAGAAAGACAGAAGGACAGAGAGAAAGGGAGAGAGAGAGAAAGGAAGAATAAATATTAAATATTGTATTTGTTCCCATTTTGTTTTTTACTTTAAATAATGTATGTGCAGTGTGCATAGGGATTTGTTCACGCGTTTTTTTAATAGTCCGGCCCTCCAACAGTCTGAGGGACAGTGAACTGGCCCCCTGTGTAAAAAGTTTGGGGACCCCTGGGTTAGACTATAGAGACTGGGAGGCTGTTAAGCGGGCGGTAACATTTCGGATAACAAACAAAATTTTCTGTGGCTGTTCGGTATCCGAATTTTTGTTCAGATACTGAAGCAAATTTTTGCTGAAATTTTTGTTTGAGAACCAAAGCGTTCGAGAGCCGAGGTACCACTGTACTTGCTAGCAGGCCAGAAAATGATATCATTAAGGTCATGCAGGTACTATAAGCTTAGATGTTTTGGACACCTAATGCACAGGTAAGTATCCACAGAGAAGACTTCGGTGCTTGGAAAAATCAGAGGCACTTGAAAAAAAAGTGTTAGTATTACGCACATAACTGGTTGGGTTTGACAATACATAAACAAACTAACAATGTATGTTTAAATGTATTTAAACACTATAAGAGTCAGTGTTGCAGTTAGCATTGGCATATAAATTCAATAAATAAATAAGGAGCCAGAAGTGTCTCTCTCTCCCTGATTATTCTCTGCTAGTTTGTCTTTGTGACTATGCTGTAGAACTGTGTTTAAATAATGTTTTAATGGATTTGTAAGCTGAATAAGTAAGGCTTATAGCATTATATATTTATTGAGAGCTATTGAATGATGTAATTGAGTATGATTAGAATTGTTCTTAACTTTTATATACCTATATACCTGCCGCACGAATCCTAGCGACCGATTAGGTCCCACAGAGTTGGCCTTCTCCGGGTCCCTCGACTAAACCATGTCGTTTGGCGGGTCCCAGGAGAAGAGCCTTCTCTGTGGCGGCCCCGACCCTCTGGAACCAGCTCCCCCCTGAGATTAGAACTGCCGCCACCCTCCTTAAAACCCACCTCTGCCGTCAGGCATGGGAGAACTGAGATAACTTCCCCAGGCCTATACTGTTTATGTATGGTATGTTGTGTGCATGTTTTTTAAATTATGGGTTTTTAGTTTTTTAGTTATTAGATTTGTATTATATATTGTTTTCTATTACTGTTGTGAGCCGCCCCGAGTCTACGGTGAGGGGCGGTATACAAATTTAATAAATAAATAAATAATGTATCTGGATTGTATTATTAGTATGTGTGGGCTAACAGGCGGATATCTGCAAAACTTCTACGTTTCCTCTGAGTATGTGTGTCTTTGACTACTAAGAGATTACTCTGCACACACAAACGCTTAACAAGAAGTCAACAGAAATCAAGGTAGCCAATCAGTGCCAATGATCTAAGCAGGAGCTCCAAGAAGCTGTCAGACCAGCTGAAATAATGTGTTTGCTCAAGAAGAGTCAAAAATGACCGAATGAATAACCACTGTAAGCCAATGGCGGAAAGTAAGCAGTGAAGGTACAACCCACATCTCTTTCCAACCTGATGCAATTGGATAGCTGATCAGCCTGACCTTTGTGCTGAAGTACCTTGCTGTGGTCAGTAAGGGCCCACAGGGTCAGCCTTCTTCGGATCCCATCGGTGGTGGCTCTGACCCTTTGGAATCAACTGATTCCAGAGATCTGTACTATCTCCACCTTACTGGTTTTCCGGAAAGCCGTTAAGACCTGGATTTTCCGGCAGGCCTGGAATTAAGAATGATTGTGTGCATGTATGGTTTTTTAAAAGGGTTTTACATATTCTATAGCAGTGTTTCCCAACTTTGGCAACTTGAAGATATCTGGACTTCAACTCCCAGAATTCCCCAGCCAGCATTCGCTGGCTGGGGAATTCTGGGAGTTGAAGTCCAGATATCTTCAAGTTGCTAAGGTTGGGAAACACTGTTCTATAGTATCGCTGTTTTATTATTGTTCTATTTTATTGTTGTTTTTATTAGTTTGGCTAATTGCTGTAGCCACCCTGAGACCTATTGGAGTGGGCAGCATATAAATACAGCTTACATTAGAGAAACATCTTTCAGCTGTGCTGAGGGGGGCGTTTGCCCAGGTGCACCAGTTGCGGCCCTATCTGGACCGGGACTCACTGCTCGCAGTCACTCATGCCCTCATCACCTCGAGGCTCAACTACTGTAATGCTCTCTACATGGGGCTACCTTTGAAAAATGTTCAGAAACTCCAGATCGTGCAGAATGCAGCTGCGAGAGCAATCATGGGCTTTCCCAAAAATGCCCATGTCACACCAACACTCCGCAGTCTGCATTGGTTGCCGATCAGTTTCCAGTCACAATTCAAAGTGTTGGTTATGACCTATAAAACCCTTCATGGCACCGGACCAGATTATCTCTGGGACCGCCTTCTGCTGCACGAATCCCAGCGACCGATTAGGTCCCACAGAGTTGGCCTTCTCCGGGTCCCGTCGACTAAACCATGTCGTTTGGCGGGTCCCAGGAGAAGAGCCTTCTCTGTGGCGGCCCCGACCCTCTGGAACCAGCTCCCCCCTGAGATTAGAACTGCCCCCACCCTCCTTGCCTTTCGTAAGCTCCTTAAAACCCACTTCTGCCGTCAGGCATGGGGGAACTGAGATGTTCTTTCCCCCTGGGCCTCTACAGTTTATGCATGGTATGTTTGTTTGTATGTATGTTTGGTTTTATAAATAAGGGTTTTTAGTTGTTTTATTATTGGATTGCTATATATTGTTTTTATCACTGTTGTTAGCCACCCCGAGTCCACGGAGAGGGGCGGCATATAAATCCAATAAGTAAATAATAAATAAATAAATAAGTAAGTAAATAAAATAAGTGGCCCTCTTCTTCGTTTCTCCCACAGCTTACTGGGAAATAAAATCGGTGAATCAGGAGCAAAGGTGATTTCCGAGGCCATCCGAGCAAACAACCCTAGCTGCGTGGTGGAGATATAAAGCACAGTTGGGACTATGTTGAAGGAAGAAGGTGGCACTTTGTATGCCTGGATGGATAACTTCCCCGTGCCTGGCCCACTGACTGAGGGCATGGTGGAAGGATGGATATCCCTGAAGGCCCGCGAAAGACCTAAAGGGGACATACAGCCAGGAAACTGGGATCAAAGAGAAGCCCGACTCATTCTCAACCAATCATTCTTGATTTTTCCTCCTGCGAGGAAGATGCTCGGGTGAAGCTACATGGCCAAACCTGATTTGAAAGAGGGCGGTAGATTGATTTTGGAATTACGTTTCTTGCATTTCTTAATTGGGGGCAAAGACACAAGAGCAAAGACAAAGGAGGTGAAGAGCATTTACTTGCCAAATGCAGGAATGTTACAGTCAAAAATCAGAAGGGAACAAGATTTGTCATTGGCCCAGAGTTGTGAACCAAGGGGACGTCAGTACAGAACAAGGTTAATACTTCTTGGCTTGAACGAAATGGTCTTGCCAAATACTTCCATGAATCTGAAGAGAGGTGCTTCTACAGAAGGACCAGGGATGGTATTAGAGTTGTATATGATTTAATTCAGTTAAAATAAACTCTGTTTTTCCTAGAGCTATTTCCCACCCCCCTCTGTTGGGGGTTTCTACTCAATGGACTGGCTTGGAATTGGATGTACCAATAGCTTGAAGGACAAATAGGGGAGTTCAAACAACTGGGAATGCTTCTGCTTGTGGGGGTTTTCTCCACTTTGCTCAACTGACAATTTTGCCTTGATCTTTGAGCAAAAGAAAAATATATATATTATTATTTTATCTGACAGAGAGCTTGGCTTCTTTAAGACTGAACTGCAGCCTGTAAAATAGACAGAAACTCAGGCTGTTAATCCATCCTAAACTGCTCTTTGAAATAACTGAGAGTCACATCCTATCGCTAACCGAGATTTTGTTGACTGATAACTTGAAGATGTGAAGTTCTTTGAACCTTCAGCATGGTAGGACTTTCCAGGACTGATGTCTGGTGTAATTTTGTGTCTTCAATTTTTAAAGTGTGTAAAATTCATGAAGCAATAATAGCTTTGAGGCCTAAAATCAACCAACCAACCTCTCTTTCTCTCCCATTTTTTCGCTCACCCTCTTTCTTTCTTTCTTTCTCTCTCTTTCTTTCTCTCTCTCTCCCCTCTTTCTCTCTCCCTCTCCCTCTCTCTCTCATCACTCTCTTGATCATCTTGCACTGCCTCAGTGTGGTCTCATCATACATCTAGTCCTGGGCAAGTTGTCAGTTGGCATCCCTGTTGAGGTTCCTCAGAAATCATTATCGCTCTCCTCCAGTGGCTCAGGCTTCCTGACCCTCCGATTGGCCTTGGTTGGGGAGATGTCCATGCTGTCATCTTCCAAATCATCATCATCGTCGTCGTCATCGTCATCCAGATCAATTTCACTTTCCTCTGAGTCATCCTGTAGGAAAAATTATGCGTTGGTTATCTGATTTTTTTTTTTTAAAAAAAATACACCCTGGTCTTGAAGGATTAATATGGATATTATTTATCCGTAAGATTGAATGAATACAGTTGCTATCCGGTTAAATAATCTACAGCCTCTTTAGTTCATTGTGAATAAAAGCTCTAATTTTAAGGAATGGAACACTTTGTGTACGTGTGCAAGAGTGACACAGTGAGGCCCCAGAAGAGAGCCCTTGCCCCTTCTAAGGCAACCTGCTGTCCTCTGAATTTTTTGGCTTGAAGATAGAGTACCAGAGGGAACTACAATGATAAAAGGAAATTTTTGATGTGAAAGAAACAAGATTTATACTATCAAACCTGCCTTTCCAATTAAAAAAAAAAAAAGAATATTACACTTCCTGGTTCTCACATCCTCTAGTGTAGGGGTGTCAAACTTGATTTCATTGAGGGCTGCATCAGGGTTGTGTTTGACCTCGGGAGGCCGTGGCCAACTCGACGTCACTCGTTATCGGAGGAACCTGTCGTGGGCCGAGCCCTCTGTCGGCCAAAACGGAGCTTGGGAGGGCCACGCGCGACCCTCCCGAGCTCCATTTTCACTGGCAGAGGGGTGTAGGAGGCTGGCACAGCAGAATATTTATCCATTGTGCATGGCAGAGGCACTGTGGGATCAGTGATGGCCTGCTACTGGAATGGTAAGGTGCTACGCTCCGGTAGCGATTTTCGGGATGCCTGCGCAGCTGCACCCCCCCGATGCGCCCCGCATGAAATTTGGCTTCTGCACATGTGCAACAAGCAAAATCTTGTGTGGAGATGCTTGCGCAAGTGAGATTTCAACGATTTTCACTGGTGTTTTTACTTCTGCACATGCGCGGAAGCAAAAATATCAATGAAAATCGCCAAATGCTCACTCGCACCCCGCATCCTTGGCACAGGATTTCACTTGCTGTGCATGCACAGAAACCAAATCTTGCATTGACGGGCACGTGTGTGCCAGATGCCCGCACGCCCACATCGGCCTTGGAGGGTGCACTGGTAGTGCCAAAGATGGCAGGCCTTCGCTGCGCGGGATGGTCCTTCAGGCCTAATCTAAACATTCTGCGGGCCGTATTTGGCCCACGGGCCTTGAGTTTGACACCCCCTGCTCTAGTGGGTTTACCAAAACACAATTTAAACCTTAATATGTTGTGAAAACCCAGAAAATTATGACTAAACAGGTTTGACAAAACTACTCCCGAGAAAGTTCTCTTTCTTAGTTTTCGGATGACTTTCTTCCATTAGATCAGAGTGTTTCAATCTTGGTGAGCTGTAGGTGTGGACTTCAAATCTCAGAACTCTGGGAGTTGAAGTCCATCCATCTTCAAGTTTGTCAAGGTTGAAAAACACTGCATTAGATTCAACCCCTCCACCTCCCTCACTGGCAGTCTCCAGGTTGGGGAGAAGCTACTGTAGGTGGCCTCCACCCCTGGCCAGCTCTCGCGTCTTACCTTCATCCCTGTCCTCCCAACCGCCAAGGGCTTCTGATGGGCAGCAGGACCCAAAGAGCAGAGAAGAGAAGCAAGGGGGATTGTGGGCAAGGGAGGAAGAGGAGGAGCCAAGTGTGGGGCAGGCAGGAGAGACAACGCACCTTTGCTTTGGCTCGGGAAGCTTTGTGCTTTTTGGTTCGGGCTCGGGCTGCCCCGATCTTTGGGAGCAGCAGCGTGCGAGGCCACACAAGATGGAGGTTGGAAGAAATTAAAGAGGAACGAAACACCAGAGAGGGTTAAAAAAAAAGCGTGAGTGCCAAAGGCAAATAGAAAAGAGAATTTCACATCCAAACAAGGCTGGAGAAGACAGCTTAGCAGCACGATCGGCTCGTGAACGATCCAGTTAAGAGAGCCAACTATTTGTTTGAGGAAACATGAACCATGGCAGATAACTTTAGGGTTGAGTTTTACAGGTTAGTTAGAGGAGAGGCTGTGTAACGTCCGTGTATGCTGCTATTTGTGGGTAGTTGTGCTGATGTCACAGCGCAGTCCTGCAAGCCATTTTCGGACCTGCTCGTCCCCCAAATCTGGCCCTGAGTCAACGGCTCTATTTTGGAGGTGGTGGGCCCCGCAAATAAACCAAAGAAAAGTGCTATTACTGCAGGTAGTTCTTAACTTACGGCCACTTTTGGAACATTTCAAAGCGGTGCTTAAGTAAACTGGTCAATTTTTATGGATTTTCTTCTTCTTTTTGGCCACACTTGTTAAATGAATCACTGGAGCTCTTAAGCGAATCAGGCGGTCATTAAAGAGATCTGATTTCCCCCATGGGCCACTTCTCAGAAGCCGGCTGGAAAGGTCGCAAACGATGATGAAGGGACTTTGGAATATTGCAACCGTCACAAAATATTTGTTGGTTGCCAAGCGCCTGAATTCGGATCATGTGACCACGGAGATGGAGTGATGGTTCTAAATGTGAAGACTGGAGGTAAGCTGCTTTTTTTCAGGGCCGCTGTTAAGTTGAACAGCCGCTAAAGAAAGTTTGTAAGTCAAAGACTTTCTGTATTGTAGAGCAGCAAATGATAAATGGCACGTTTCTAATTTCTATTCACATCAGAATCAAAAGGATGTTTTATACAAGAGGCCGGGTAAAATTTCAGCTGAATCCTGAATGCCCGGAGAAAAATACTTAAGAGAGTGCCCACTGAAAGCCATGGGATTAAGGAGTAAATTGCAAAATTATGTATGTAAGATTCAGGCCCAAGCTATCAATTCTGAGAAATAATGGGCTCTGAAAATATTGTACCGCAAAGCAGTTTATTGTCAGCATTCCTGAGCACTTTTAATCAAAGTGGATTCTATAAATCATTCAAAACTCATTCACATCTCAGATGCTTTAAGTATGCAGAGCATATGTATATTTGAATATACTATACACATGAAAAGTATCATTCAGAGAGAAGTGTAAGCAATCATAGCTTTATAGTTGATCCTTTTACCTTTCGATTATTCACAATCCTACTTTATCCCCCACCCGATCTCTGATTTATTTAAGAAGGTTCAATCTTGCCTAATTTAAGTAATTAATGAGTCAAATTTAGAAACCACCCATCTGGCTTATAGAGGGACTTGGTGGGTGTATAAATAAAACAGCTGAACATAAAAACAGTATACAAATTTTAAATAAGAGACTGGGATACTTAAAAACCAACATTGAAAAGTTCATTTAATAATTGTTACTTTAAACCGAGTGTAATTCTAAGCAGAGGAAATGAGTTTTGGCTTAGTCATAAATAAATGCAAAACTGTACCAGCGGGAAATGAGCGAAATTTTCATGCTTTTCTCCATGCAGGAAAACCATTAAAATAATCTTTATTTCTTTATTAATAGAATCGATGAAAGAATAATGGATGAGCTTGGCCAATAAAGAATTCTATTCTAAAAAAAAAAAACCCTTTGTTTCGAATTTGCAAAAAAGTGCACATGAACTCACATTTAAATGTTATCATGGGATTTCAGCCACGGCCACTTACCTCGTCCTCCGTGTCTCCTCCTTGCATGGTTCCAACCAGCCGTTTGCTTGGCCGCCCTGAAACACACAATTATTTGTCAGAAAACGTCACAAAAATATAAGCCAAGCTCTGACAGAGCCAGTGATAAATAAACTCAAAGCACACAGATGTTTCCATCGTCGGTAGAGCTATCAAAGGTAGAAATGTTCACACCTGTGAAAATGGGCATCTTATTGGGTGGGGTTTCGACCCTCTAAGGCAGTGTTTCCCAACCTTGGCAACTTGAAGATATCTGGACTTCAACTCCCAGAATCCCCCAGCCAGCATTCGCTGGCTGGGGAATTCTGGGAGTTGAAGTCCAGATATCTTCAAGTTGCCAAGGTTGGGAAACACTGCTCTAAGGAGCATATTTTCCTTTGACTCGGGTTGAATTAGGCAAGATGGGCTTAAAACAAAAGAAACTGACTTGGTCTAAGACTGTTGGTCGTCTACCTTCAAAATTTTTCATTGTTAATATCTGAAGCTGTGGATCCTTCCACAAATGGGTGTTTTATTACTGAACAGCTCTTGTTGGAGAGAGCCTGTGAAAGAATGTGAGAGGTTGTGTCCCCTGCTTTAAAGAAACTACTTATGCATTAGTGCCAAAGTGAGGCCTAGAATTAATAGCAATAGCCTTTAGACTTATATACCGCTTCATAGTGCTTTTACAGCCCACTCTAAGCAGTTTACAGATTCAGCCTTTTGCCCCCAACAATCTGGGTCCTCATTTTACCACCTCGGAAGGATGCAAGGCTGAGTCAACCCTGAGGCGGTGGTGAGATTTGAACGGCTGTACTATAGCTAGCAGTTAGCTGAAGTAGCCGGCAGTGCTACACTCTAAACACTGTGCCACCCCAGCTCTAAACCTGGGAAAACAGCGCAATTTAGCATTGAAGCCCCTCCTCTCCCCACCCACCCCCAGATTAATTGGCCCTTGTGCCGGCTCTTGGGCAGGAAGGATCCTGCAAAAGCCTTCTTAGTCTCTAGTCCCTCTCGTGTGGCATGGACAGAGAAAGCAGGCTGTGGTTTTTGCCCTTGGTGCACCTGCGTGTCCGTGCGCGATTTCGCTACCTGCCAGGTGCAGTAGCATAATTGCGCTGGACTCCACTAGCATTCAGAGCCACGGGGGTGAGCACACATCACCATTCCACCTTAGCAGCCCACCTCTGCCTAGCACTGATGACATTACCTACTTGGATAATAAAATGGTCATGAAAACAAACTCAGTTCAGAGAGCACGGTTCAACCCTGAGTGACATACAGTATGTCACAGAAGGTAGTACACCCCCTCACATGAGCCGAGGTGGCGCAGCAGGTAGAGTGCTGTACTGCAGGCCACTGAAGCTGACTTGTAGATCTGAAGGTCAGTGGTTCAAATCTCATCACCGGCTCAAGGTTGACTCAGCCTTCAATCTTTCCGAGGTGGGTAAAATGAGAACCCGGATTGTGGGGGCAATAACGCTGGCTCTGTTAAAAAAGTGCTATTGCTAACATGTTGTAAGCCGCCCTCAGTCTAAGGAGAAGGGCGGCATAAAAATTGAATGAATGAATGAATGAATGAATGAATGAATGAATAAATAAATAAATAAATAAATTTTGTAAGTATTTAAGTACAGGGTGTCCCCCAAAAAATGTATACACATTTTAAATAATTGTAAAGTTGGTATTTATTATAATTTTATTATTTTAAAAATGTAAAAATATTTACAAGTATCATTTTATTTTATTTTTCTGCATTTTAACTAATTTTAACTAATTGTAAATAGCCAATAATTAAACTGTTTGTTTTTATATTGCAGATTCAATCCCTGAATACAATAATGACAGCCAGACTAAACTTCGAAAACAAATAAAAACAATAAAACAATAAAAAAACAATAAAATGATACTTGTAAATATTTTCACGTTTTTGAAATAATAAAATTATAATAAACACCAAGTTTATAATTATTTAAAATGTGTATACATTTTTTGGGGACACCCTGTATATCTTTTCATGTGACAACACTGAAGAAATGACACTTGGCTACAATGTAAAGTAGTGAGTATGACAGTGTAAATGTGCCATCTCCTCAAAATAATGCAACACGCAGCCATTAATGTCTAAACTGCTGGCAACGAAAGTCAGTGCACCCCTTTAGCAGCATCCCATACATTTTGCAGGGATGTTTCTCCATTTTTGTACTCACTTCTGTGACATATTATATACAGTAGTACCTCTAGATATGAGCTACTCCACATGCGAGTATTCCAAGTTACGAGCCAAGACGCGAGCAAAATTTCTGTTCGACACCCGAGCTCAAATTCGGGATACGAGCCGAGCGTCCACTAGGTGGCGCAAGAACACCATGTTTCCAGTTATCTCGGTGCGAAAAGCAAAATCTAAATGCATTTGTTCGAGATGCGAATTGATCGACATACGAGCTCGGCTCTGGCACGAATTAAACTCGTATGCCGAGGTACCACTGTATTCTCTTCTACTGAACAAGAAAAGGTCAGCCTTTCCAAATACTGATCGTGGCCTATATAGTAATAAATAAAGAGTTTATGATATTTCTTGTGGAGCTTGCTTTCCTGGCTCATCTCAAAGGGCGAACAGCAAAGCACACATCTTGAATCCCTGTAAATTCTCTTTCTTTTGGATTTCACCTGGATTCAAGCTGACATCGCTTCATCGGTCAAAAGCCATTTTTCTCATTTGCATGGTCACGGGGATAGGCTACGCAGTTTGGGAAGAAGAAAGAGGAAGAGATCGACCCACCATGCATCAGCATCTCCATGGCTGTGTGTTGCTTGATCAGCTGTCGGTCTTCCAGGTCGCTGTCAGATCCCTCGTCCTCGTGGATCTCCATGTCTGAGTCATCGTGACCTGAGTAAAAACGAGAATCCCTTTAAGTTCAAAACATACGATGGACGGTTGCAGCAACCGGGCACAGTTTAGTGAAGAGAAGGACCAGGGGAGACATGACACCAGTCTTCCAATATCTGAGGGGCTGCCACAGAGAGGAAGGGGTCAAGGCACCCGAAATCCAGGCAAGGAATAATGGGTGAAAACTGATCAAGGAGGGATTGCACCTGGAAAGCAGGAGAAATTTCCTGACAGTGAGAACAATCAACTCATGGAAAAGAAGCTGCCTTGGGAAGTTGTGGGAGCTTCATGTCTTGTGCCTATCCACAAGAAGGGCAGTAGAGAAGAAACTGGTGACTACAGGCCAGTTAGCTTGACATCAGTTATAGTTAAAATCATGGAGACTCTACTCAAAAAGAGGATAAATCAGCACCTGAAAGCCAATTACCTATTGGACCAAAACCAGCCTGGCTTTACTGAAGGCAAATCATGTCAGACTAGTCAGAGGAGGAGGAAGAAGAAGAAGAGGAGGAGGAAGAGGAGGAGGAGATGGGGGGAGGAGGAGGAGGAGAAGAAGAGGAGGAGGAGGAGGAGGGGGGAGGAAGAGGAGGAAAAGGAGAAGTAGAAGTAGAAGAAGAAGAGGAGGAGGAGGAGGAGAGGGTGGGAGGAGGAGGAGGAGAAGAAGAGGAGGAGGAGGAGGAGAGGGTGGGAGGAGGAGGAGGAGAAGAAGAGGAGGAGGAGGAGGAGGAGGAGGAGAAGAATCATCATCATCATCATCATCATCATTATCATCATCATCATCATCTTATTAAGCTGCGATTGTCAAACGGGAAAATCAACAAACCCAGACAGTTCAAAACAAACTGGCAGTAGATATGAGGCTAGGGAATTCAAGGTGGGCTGGAATTAAATGTCGTGTGGGCGTGAAAGGACTTGAGACCGATGATGCATTTGACCCCTTCCTCATGCTCAGCCTCATCATCTCCTACAATGATATTTTTAATTCGTTTGTTCTAGAACAGTTCCTAGTAGGAAAACAACCACAACCCTGAAGTTTGAATTCGCTCTCCCTTTAAAACTTTTGAGTAATGTTGTGTATTCCTTTTTGGGGGTATTTTTGATTCCTCCCCCCCTCTCTCTTTCCACGTGACGAACATGTCAGACAAATTGTCCTGTCTGTCTCAGGCCGAGTGAGATCACGCTGGGCATTTTTCACATGCTATCTTGCACTGATTGTGTTTACAAAGAGTTGGCGCAGACCGTGCCATCTTCCTGCCTGCCAGCTGGTTATTCATCACAAACACAGAAGGTCAGGCTTGATAAACCCCAGATGCATTTGCTGTCAACTGACCTATGTCGTCTCATTCGGCCGATTCACATTCACACAAATCTAACCACTGGCATTTGGGCTCAGTCTGGCCTGCCAAGAAACCCCCCGGGAAAGAGCCAAGCAGCTCCCCAGCCATTGCTGCTCCTCCCTCCCTTGCAAACAAGCGATGCTATCAATTTTCTTGCCCTTCTCAAAGCATCCTAAGGGGACCTGATGAACCACTAGCCATCGCCTATTGCATGAAGAAGGTTATTCATCACCAGGTTTTCATTCATTCATTCATTCATTCATTCATTCATGTAAGTAAGTAAGTAAGTAAGTAAGTAAGTAAGTAAGTAAGTAAGTAAGTAAGTAAGTAAGTAAGTAAGTAAGTATGTATTTATTAATTAGATTTGTATGCCGCCCCTCTCCGAAGACTCGGGGCGCCTAACAACAATATAAAAAGACAATGTAAACAAATCTAATATTAAAAACAATCTAAAAAACCCCAATTTAAAGAACCACTCATACATACAAGCATATCATGTATAAATTCTATAAGCCTAGGGGGAAGGGTAATTTCAATTCCCCCATGCCTGACGACAGAGGTGGGTTTTAAGGAGCTTGTGAAAGGTAAGGAGGGTGGGGGCAACTCTGATATCTGGGGGGAGCTGGTTCCAGAGGGTCGGGGCCGCCACAGAGATGGCTCTTCTCCTGGGTCCCACTTAGTCGACGGGACCCGGAGAAGGCCAACTCTGTGGGACCTAACCGGTTGCTGGGATTCGTGCCCCAAAATGTTTTATTTCAGAATGGGGGAGGCTCTCCCCCCTAGAGGAAACCTGCTTTTAAAGACACAAAGCAGACTCAGTCTTTCTTAAAAATACCCCCCCCCCCCCAAAAAACAGATATTTTGTTAAGAAATGCGGCTACAAAACAAGAGGTCTTCAGCCCAAGGATCAGTCAGGTGCTTTGCTCCGGTAGCAATTTTTGGGATACGCATGCAGCTGCATGTCCCCGATGCGCACACATGCACCCCGCGTGAAATTTGGCTTCTGTGCATGCACAGAAAGCAAAATTTTGTGTGAAGATGCTCATGCAAGGAAGATTTCAGAGATTTTCGCTGTTTTGTTTGCTTCTGCACAAGCAGACTGTTAAACAACTAATTCCCATAACACTGTCAAACTGTTTAGCAAGGCAGTATTACTATTTTTCTTCTTATCTTTTCTTTTTTACGTATGGCTATAACTTTGTTGCTGGTGTCTTTACAATTTATATTGTTTAATTTAGTTTCCTGATATGATTTCTGTGGATTGCTTATTTAATATCCTATGATGATCACTAAGTGTTATATCTTATGATTTGTGATGAATGTATTTTTATGATGACCATGATTATGATTTATCACTTATAGCTTTATGTCCACTGAGAGCTTATGCACCAAAGACAAATTCCTTGTGTGTCCAACCACACTTGCCCAATAAAGAATTCTATTCTTTTCAGCCACTTGCTGAAAATTAAAGGATGGATAAAAGATATACTGCAATTCAATTTAGAATTAAAACCAGAGACCTATCTTCTGGGGCAGTGTTTCCAAACCTTGGCAACTTGAAGATATCTGGACTTCAACTTCCAGAATTCCCCAGCCAGCATTTGCTGGCTGGGGAATTCTGGGAGTTGAAGTCCAAATATCTCCAAGTTGCCAAGGCTGGGAAACACTGTTCTTGGGCTTGTTAGAGGGCAATACGTAAAATCAAAATACTACCCGATCATCCATATAATAACTGCAGCGAGATTAGCCTATGCATAAATGTGGAAAGATAATAACCTCCCAACATATAATATGATTATAAACAAACTCATGGATTGCACTGAAATGTCCAGGCTCACTTTTGAACTACAAAATAAACAAGAGAAAGACTTTTACACAATTTGGGAAAATCTTTATGAATGGCTTGAAACCAGAAGAAATAACTAATAAACAAGTAAATAATATATGGATGTAATTGATAACTATAAATAACACAATACAAATGTAAACAATTGATATATGGATTAGAAAAAGCAATAAGGAGATATATACAGTGATACCTCGTCTTACAAACGCCTCGTCATACAAACTTTTCGAGATACAAACCCGGGGTTTAAGATTTTTTTGCCTCTTCTTACAAACTATTTTCATCTTACAAACCCACCGCCGCTGCTGGGATGCCCCGCCTCCGGACTTCCGTTGCCAGCGAAGTGCTTGTTTTTGCAATGCTGGGATTCTCCTGCTGGGATTCCCCTGCAGCATCGCAAAAACACAGAAGTCTGAAGGTGGGGTTTCCTATGGAGGGGAGCCTCAGGGGAATCCTAGCAGTGCAAAAACGGGAGCTTCGGCTGGCAAAAGGGGTGGATTTTGGGCTTGCACGCATTAATCGCTTTTCCATTGATTCCTATGGGAAAGACTGTTTCGTCTTACAAACTTTTCACCTTAAGAACCTCATCCCGGAACCAATTATGTTTGTAAGACAAGGTATCACTGTAGTTTGCTTTTTGATTCACCAGGAATGCAAACAAAATGGAAATGACATACTATGTAACCATTTTCCTTTCTTTTTCTATTTTCTTTTTCTTCTATTTTCTTTTCTCTTTTTCTCTCTCTGTCCATCTTTCTTGTTTCTCTTTCTTTTCTTTTGCTAGGTTTTTCCTTTTTTCTTCTCTTTACCCTTTCTTTTTTCTCTCTTAATTACATGTTTGTAATAGTCGTTTACTATTCTTTTTGAATTGTATTGTTTTTCTATTTGTGAATAAAAACTTATTTAAAAAAAAAAGAATTCTATTCTTTATGTCCCAGAAGAACACGTTTCTTCGGATGGTGGTGCCTTGGAACTCCAATGCTGCTCTTTCCTGGAACTTCAAATATTTCTTCACCAAATCTGCGAGACGTTCCTTTGAATGGCCAACTCTGGAACTCAACCCCCTGCTCCGATCCTTACGGCATTCTGCTAACATATAAACAACCTGAAGGATGTCTATGATAAGAAGGAGCTGTGCGGGAGCCGAGATAATGATTGCATCAAGGGAAAATTTCAAATCCGGCACTTGATGTGCCTGGTTTCCTTCGTTCTTCACTCAGAAACATATTTCGTGGCCTTAGGCAAATGCTCATTTTTGACTGTTAGTCTAAGGCGATGGGGATGAAATCTGCCAAACATTCTTAAAATGCAAAAACTCTGAATGTGTCCTCTGTCTGCCGCGTCTCCCCTATGCCTGTTAGCACTCTTCATTTAGGATTTAACACATTTTCCCACCAGAAATGTAAGTAAATTAAGCAGACACTTTCTGCACCTACCCGAAATGGTCACAAAGAAAGCAAGAGGGGTAAGAAATGGGGAAGAGCTCAGCTCCGAAGAAGGAAGCTATGAATTCATCTGCAAATTCAAGGATATTTCCTCAAACCTTTAGTTAAGACATGAAGAAGCTTCACTTGGTAGATGCTTGCATATTTGCAATAGATGATTTGCCAAAGTTGGACACCCCTGATATAGGTCAAATATTAGAGTAGAGTAGAAAAGAAAATGGAATCAGGAATAGAATAGAGCAAAACAGAACAGAATAGATTTGAAAGGGATCTTGGAGGGCTTCTAATCCAAATGACTGTTCAGTCTCTTCTTAAAAGTTTAGTTTAGTTTAGTTTAGTTTTATTAGATTTGTATGCCGCCCCTCTCTGAAGACTCGGGGCGGCTAACAACAATAAAGAAAACAATGTAACAAATCCAATATTAAAAAGCAATCTAAAAAACCCCAATTTAAGAGACCAATCATACAAACAAGCATACCATGTATAAATTCTATAAGCCTAGGGGGAAGGGGGAAAAAAATTCAATTCCCCCATGCCTGACGACAGAGGTGGGTTTTAAGGAGCTTGCGAAAGGCAAGGAGGGTGGGGGCAACTCTGATATCTGGGGGGAGCTGGTTCCAGAGGGCCGGGGCCGCCACAGAGATGGCTCTTCTCCTGGGTCCCGCCAAATGACATTGTTTAGTCGACGGGACCCGGAGAAGGCCAACTCTGTGGGACCTAATCGGTAGCTGGGATTCGTGCAGCAGAAGGCGGTCCCGGATATATTCTGGTCCGGTGCCATGAAGGGCTTTATAGGTCATAACCAACACTTTGAATTGTGACCGGAAATTGATCGGCAACCAATGCAGACTGCGGAGTGTTGGTGTAACATGGGCATACTTAGGAAAGCCCATAATTGCTCTCGCAGCTGCATTCTGCACGATCTGAAGTTTCCGAACACTTTTCAAAGGTAGCCCCATGTAGAGAGCGTTACAGTAGTCGAACCTCAAGGTGATGAGGGCATGAGTGACTGTGAGCAGTGAGTCCCGGTCCAGATAGGGCCGCAACTGGTGCACCAGGCGAACCTGGGCAAATGCCCCCCTTGCCACAGCTGAAAGATGTTTCTCTAATGTGAGCTGTGGGTCGAGGAGGACGCCCAAGTTGCGGACCCTCTCTGAGGGGGTCAGTAATTCCCCCCCCAGGGTTATGGACGGACAGATGGAATTGTCCTTGGGAGGCAGAACCCACAGCCACTCCGTCTCCAGTGATGGAGCATCCACAACTACTGGAGGCAAGCCATTTAACTGACCAGCCAATTTTTCATTGTCAGGAAATGTAGCCTTAGTTCTGTTGTGAGTGAGCTTAGATCAACTTTGATAATGTCGGATGAGGAGGATGAGGAAGAAACAGGGCCACCTGGGTGCTCTGACCCCATGGCCTTGCCAGACGAGGCAGAAAGTGAAGATGGGTCAAGGCAGACTATTTCTGAATCAGAGGAGGAGAGAGATCTTCTGGAAAATGAACCTTTGTTGGACCCTAGATTTAGACAATTCTATATCAGACAGCAGAAATTGTATGGGAAAAGAAATGAGTCTGTACTATGTGTAGTTTAGAGCAGTGGTCCCCAACGTTTTTTCCACCAGGGACCAGTTTCAGCAAGACAATTTTTCTATGGCCCGGTGGGGGCGGAAAGGGGTGTGGTTGGGGGCGGGATTAAGTATGGGGGTGCTGGTCCTCCCCGCCCCTCTTTCCCGCCATCGCCCTGTGGCCGGCAGAACCTGCCTCCTAAGCCCTCTTGCCCAGCGGGGGCTAAGCGCTGGAGACAGGGGGTCAGGCTGGCCCTCCTGCCTCCCCCCAGCCAAAAACACAAAAGCGCCCCGCAGCAGAAGCCAAAAGAGGCTTGAGCCTCTCGGTCCTTCCCGCCCCTCTGTCCCGTCCATCGTCCTGTGGCCGGCAGAACCTGCCTCCCGAGGCCTCTTGCCCGGCGGGAGGCGAAGCGCTGGAGGGAGGGAGTGGCGGCATGAGGGCCAGCAGCTGCTGACTCCACGGACCGGTGCAACATGCCCCGCGGCCCGGTACTGGTCCACGGCCCGGTGGTTGGGGACCCCTGCTTTAGAGGGCTGTTTCATCACTAGAACTATAAAAGAATGGGAGTCTGGGTAAATTCCTTGTGGGGCGCAACTATTCTTGTAAAGCTGCTTCTTCCAGAGTGCTTTGATGGAGTTTCTCAGAAAACACTGCTTCTAGCTTAAAAGAGCTGTGAACTGGGGCAGGAGATGTAAGGTACATGAGTGTTTTGGGGAAGCTGTCAGAGCTTGTGATGTATAAGGAATGTTATCTATCTGGGACACTAATGAATTAGTCTTTGGCATGGCTCCGGGAGCCATTACAGTAGAAGTGAGATTGGAATGCAGAATTGCTGAGAACAAATGAACTTAGCTGGAAATGAGAGGATATTTTGATAATTTGGATGAAAAGTGTTATGAATAAAAGTTGTTACAAAAGACCTTGATGAGCATCGCAATCTGTGTAATTAAGGGACAAGTTAGAGATTGGATCTCTCCTTCATAAGCTTTTATTTTATTTTATTTTTATTTATTTCTTTTGTCCAATACACAATGAGAGTTTTAGTGGGTATAGATTGTTCTGAGTTCGGGTTTTGCCCCGTGTAATATTTTGAGTGTCTATGCGACGTTTCGGTGAAATCACATTCACCATCATCAGGCTGAAGTTATAAGCTTCGTGCTGCTGTAAATATACGAAAACATACATATATATACACACACACACACACAGAGTAAAATACATGATGAAGGTTATAGAGGAGATACTCATAGTAAAATATATCTATGAAAGAATAGAAAAGAAGATATAGTAATAGAACATATCAATGAAAGAATAGAAGAAGAGATATAGGAATAGGAGAAAGGAATAGGAGATATAGGAGAGCAATAGGACAGGGGACGGAAGGCACTCTAGTGCACTTGTACTCGCCCCTTACTGACCTCTTAGGAATCTGGATAGGTCAACCGTAGATAATCTAAGGGTAAAGTGTTGGGGGTTTGGGGATGACACTATGGAGTCCGGTAATGAGTTCCACGCTTCAACAACTCGGTTACTGAAGTCATATTTTTTACAGTCAAGTTTGGAGCGGTTAATATTAAGTTAAGTTAATATTAAGTTGCTTCTTTTCTGCCCTCAAGTGCTTTGGAGAATAGGTTGACCCAGTGATGGGCTACCAAAATTTTTACTACCACACCGTGGGTGTGGCTTATGCATTTTGTTTCAACATCTTTCAGTGCAAATTGAGTGCTCTGGGGTGGAACTCCAAATTTTGCTACCGGTACCATGTATCTGATCGTAGGAGCCCATCACTGGGTTGACCCCACTCTTCTCTCTGATAGTCCCTCTAATATTGGAAGACTCACGTCATCCCTAATCCTTCTCTTCATTAGGTTACCCAACACCCCCCCGACCATTCATCGTATCTTTTATTCTCCAGTCCCCTGATCATCTTTGGTGCTCTTCTCTGCACTCTTTCCAGAGTCTCAACATCTGTTTTGTATCATGATGATCAAACATGGACACAGTGTGCTCCCGCCACTGCAGTATAAAGCAGCACTTCAGGCATCGACGGGCAGCAGCCGGCGCTTTCATGTACGCGGCTCCGGTAGGAAAATCCTGGATGCATGCGCAGCTGTGTGCCCCCAATGTGCCCCCATGTGAGATTTGGCTTCTGTGCATCACGGCACAAGGACATGCGCGAGAGCGAGAGTTTGGCTATTTTCACCTATTTTTTTGTGCAGATGCCAAATCTCATGCTGATGGGCGCGCATGACGGATGGGCGCCCGCACACTTGCGACAGCTTCGGGGGGAGCTCCGGTAGCAGGTAAAAAGAGAAGCCCTTCACTGACTTAAATATCAGTGAATATCTTGATATTATCAGTGAATATCTTGATAATATCAGTGTAGAAACTTTCGTTTCTGCACCATAGGAAAAAACGGAGTGGAACAGAGGGAAAGCTACAAGCCAATGGAAAATCAACAAGCATGATAATATACAGCTTAATTTCCATAATTGAGCCCCCAGAGAACTTCTGCTCAGCTCAAGTTAACTCTGTTTGGCAAATATTAAAACTGCCCAGGTGATTCATTCATCCACAGGGCCTTTGCTGACGTCTTATTTGAGTCAAAACGGTTGGCAGAAGCTCCAAAATAAATTATTCCAATCTATCACTAATTTTTCCAGTCAAAAGTTATTATGTTAATAATTTATATTGTTATGTATTTCAACATCCAGCTTAATTCTATCCTGCTCAAAGGGATAGACAGATTTGATCAAGGGGGTGACGAGGAAGAAAGAAGATTATCTGGGGTTTGGTTTTTTCCTTCCAGATTTTAAACTGTCCCTTGCAGGAAATAAATCAAATGAAAGATTGAGGGAATGAATGAGAATTAACAGACGCAGCTTTTCACTGTGGTCTTTTAGATCACATATGTTCAGGACTTGATAAACTTTGTGTGAATAGCAACGTGGGTGAACTCTCTATAAATAAACCTGGATTTCTTAAATGGTTAGGGTTAGAGTGCTTCTGGGGGCCCGTGAGGGCAAAAATGCAATATGCAGAGGCCTTGGGAGTCCAAAAATGAATCCATTTTTGGCCAAAACGGGATGTGCAGAGCACTGCAGAGTGCTTCTGGGACCCAAGGAGTGTTGCAGTGTAGCATGAATGTTAGAATAGGAATATATCATATTATATATATCTGGACCTCTAGCATAAAAATGCTCTGCTTACCCTGATTTTATTACAGCCAGGATAGGACGGAATTAACTTCCTTAGTCTGTATTCCTGGTGAAATTTGCAACAGGAAGACAACTGACCATAAAAGGGTTCAATAAACATCTCACTGATAAACAAGTATACATCACTCCAAACAGGACGTTATACGATCAAAAGGGGAAATTTACATTGCCTGAAGCAAAACAGGACGAGACTGTGATCAAAGGAGATTGGTTGTGATAAGGCTGAAGGCTCCAGAGAAATTAGGTGTGACAAACATTTGCTCAAAGGAAATTATTCAAGGAAATTGGTTTGTGATATCTGGGGAAAGGAAGGACTCAAAGATATGTCATGTTTAAAGTTATGTTATTGGATGTTTGTATATCACTTGACATGTACATGTAATTATCAGAATGGAATGTCAGAATGTCACAGGCCAAAACAAAACCACGCTGCATCAAAGCTCTCCAAAGCTGAACGATAATCTCCCACACAGATCTCTCCAACCCTCCCCTTTTTTCAAGGTTGCAGCAGCATCATTAAGTCTTATCACCTGTGCCCTATAATTTGTTTCTGAGTTTGCGCAGTTGCTCTTATCTTCCCAGCATTCTCCAGAGCCGAGCATTCAGAATAGGATTACTCATTAACTCTTTCCCTTCTGATTTAGATGAACCTCTGGCTGGAGAGCTGACTGAATCATAGTTCCCTCTAAGCTGAGCAGTGAGCAATCGCTCACTTAAAAATCATCATCAACTCAGAGTTTTCCAAACCTGCCCAGAAGCCGAGAGGGAAAGAGTGAGAGGGAAGGAGAGAGAGAGGAAGAGAGAGAAACAGATAGAAAAAAGAGAGGAAGGAAAAGAGAAAGAAAAAGAATGGGAGTAAGGAAGAGAGAAAGAAAATCAAAATCTAGTTTGAAACTAGCTCAACTATTTAAGTGGCATTTTGATATTGATAGAGTTGCCCTATTATGAGCTCACTGTTATAGACACACAGTACAGTATTTTATTTTGAAATTCTCTGAGGCAAAACAGGGTGGGTTTTTTATTTGTTTGTTTGTTTGTTTGTTTGTTTGTTTATTTGATATTTCTGTGCCGCCCAGTCCCGAAGGGACTGCCGCTCAGACACTATACATTTCCGCCCACCCCCCCAAAAAATTAGAGGGAACACTGGACTGAATCCATTCTCCTCTCTGTCTCTCCAGTCCCTTCCTGCTCCCTGTCTCTGCTTCTGGTTCACTGTCTGATTCGTCCTGCAGCCAGACTGGTCTTCTGTGAACAGACGGCCCCCACTCCTCTGCATCAAAATCAGCAGCCACGGGAGCTGACCTGAACCACAACAGTTATGCAGATAGTTTTAGTCTGGCAAGAGTCTGTCTGTCTGCCAGCAATAAAGAAACTACTTGGAAGTAGCTGAACATGTTTCTTGGTGTGTTGCGCCTCCAAGGTCAATTCAATTGGGCTGTTTCGGTTTTACCCATTTATTCAAAACTGGATGTCGACAAAGCCCACACAGGACTACCCCGCTGCATGAAAAAAGTAACTTACTTCCGCTCTTCAGCAAACGTTTCTCTTCCTCCTTCAGCTTATTCTGCATCAGCCGCAGGGTGTTTTCTGCTTCCTGTAAGGGAAAATCAAATCAGGATGGTCACTGCTGGAGAATCTCTCGGCTTAGGAGACAGCCAGGATGTGAGAAAAGGCTTCTGAAAGATAGTTTAGTTCCAGAAATTGAGAACTGATATGCCAGTGATGGGGAACCTATAGCATGCATGCTGGAAGTGGTGGCACACAGAACCATTTCTCCGGGCATGCGAGCTGTCACCTATTTCCCTTTTGGGTTCTGGTGCGCTGGTCAACTGGTCTTCATGAACACATGCACACCAGAAACTGGAAAACCAGGAAAACCATGTGCACCAGCCAGCTGGTCTTCACATGCACATGCAGTGCCAAAAAGGTTCGCCAACACTGTAGTATACGGTCTCAGTTTCTACCATATAAAAGAATATTTTTTTAAAATGTAGTGAGAAAAGTACAGTATGTTAGCTAAGCCTTAGAAGAAGGGGAAAAATATTCAGAATCTAGAGAGATAATTAAATGCCATTTTTATTATTCCAGGGATATCTGAGAAAACTTTTTATCTTTGTAGCTAGAGTACCACAATTCCCTTGCCTTTGTGATTAACCAACCAGTGTAACCACCAACATTCAAAGGGAAGGGATATGTTTAATAGGAGGGGTGGGGGGGGGGGAATTCAGGACTGGGATTTGGGGGTTCGCTGAACCATGCAGAATCTTTGTTAAAGTATTGTGTGAACCTGGGTGAACCCGGACCAATCCGCCCCTGCCCTTAATCCTTCTCTTCACTAGGCTAGGTTGACTCAGCCTTCCATCCTTCCAAGGTGGGTAAAATGAGGACCCAGATTATGAGAGCAATATGCTGGCTCTGTTAAAAAGTGCTATTGCTAACATGTTGTAAGCCACCCTGAGTCTAAGGAGAAGGGAGGCATAAAAATTGAATAAATAAATCGAATAAATAAATAGTCCCCTTTCCTCTTATGTCTCGTAAGTCTCCTGGAGTAGAAGCCCATTAAAAAAATTACCCGTCTTGTCTGAAAAACAAACTTTTAAAAACCACTTATATGCCCCTGTTTTCTCTTGTTCATCTTTGATCACTAATTAAATTCACCTTGCAGCATATGTACGGTTTGAAACAGATGGATTCTTTAATGTCTATTAGCTTCTGTATAATACCTAAGTAAGCTCTTAGGCTGAGAAATGGGAGACTGAATTGACAATCCAATTTATCTTTCCTGCAAGCAAAAGAAACCTACCTGGCTGTAAAATGCCACATTTTCTGGTTATCTGAATGGAGGTTTACAGGGAAAATTCAAGGAGTTTTTGCCAGGAATAATTGAAAATTTTAAGGCTGCAACTGCTTCTCTGTGCTTTACAGAGGTTTGGTATGTGATCCTAGCAAAAGGTTTAGAGGAGGCTGTGTTGTTTTGCCTGACAGGTTGACCATATAACATTATCATAACGGGGATGTTTGACTCAATTGCACTCACATTAAGCTGTGATTTAAAGAAAAACAGATCTATAGTTCCCACGGTTTAAGCTTTTGATCTGCGATGGCATGGCGACGATTTGCAAATAAACAAATGTGATGCACAAAAGCCGAGTGGAACGGTGTGTTCTCTGCTCCACACATCACAGGCATTTGCCTTTGCAAGTCCATTTTTGCTTGGGGGGGGGCAGACAAATATCCTGAAATTTGTCAGCACAAGCATCTCCCCACTTCCAACCTAATGTCCTGCAAAGTGATGGGATCACAACTTGTAGAATTAACAACCCAAATTTCAAGCTCTAGGCAGAAATGATCCAGGTATGGGAGGAAAAAAAAGAACCATCCAGGTTGTTTCTGCTGTAAATTATAGAGTACAGTAGAGTAGAATGGGGTGGGGTGGAGAGGAGAGTGGAGTGCAGTGGAATGGAATGGAGAATAGAATAATAGAATGAAATGGAATGGGGAATAGAATAGAATAGCCTTGGTGAGGCTATTGAGCCTTGGTGGTGTAGTGGTTAGAGTGCAGTACTGCAAGTTGTTTCTGCTGATTGCTGGCTATAGTTCACCTGTTCAAATCTCACCAGGCTCAAGGTTGACTCAGCCTTCCATCCCTCTGAGGTGGGTAAAATGAGAACCCAGATTGTTGGGAGCAATATGCTGACCCTGCAAACCACTTAGAGAGGGCTGTAAAGCATTATGAAACAGTATAAAAGTCTAAGTGCTATTGCTACAATAGAATAGAATAGAGTAGAATAGAATAGAATAGAATAGAATTCTTTATTGTACACACAAGGAATTTGTCTTAGGTGTTTATACTCTCAGTATACATAAGGAGAATAAAATGCATTCATCAAGAATAAACGATACAACACTTAGTGATGGCCAAGGTTACTAATAAGCTATCAAATCATATTAGGAAACAAAGCAATATAAATTAAGGGATACAAGCAACATGATTATAAGTGGGAAGAAATAGATATTAATAAGGAACTAGTATACTAGTGTATATATAATAATAATAATAATAATAATAATTATTATTATTATTATTATTATTATTATTATTAGTAGTAGTAGTAGTAGTAGTTGCAGTAGTAGTAGTAAGGAATATTATCCATTTTCCTTTTATTTTGATCTTGCTTTAATTTGCACCACAGACAGCTTCCAGCTGGCGATACAGCTAAAGGATTTTTAGCAATCAGTATGTTGATGAAAATACTCTTTATTTCTATTGATCATATACTAATTAATAGCCTGTTTATTATCCTAGACCTCATCTCTTCAGTCTTTAAGCTGAGGAGGGGGGAAGGAGAAAAAAACCTTTTGGAAGCATTGAGGTAATAAATCATTTTACAGAAAATTATAAAAGGAGAATACAGATTCTGGGAGTTGAATTAGACTAGAGTTTGAACAGCTATCTCCCAAGGAAGGTTAAAAAGCTGAAAACAAAGGCAGCTGCAGAATAAACAGACAAAAACACCAGTTAATGAGGTTGAGCAACACCAAAGCTCTGCAATGCATCTAATTTATCCCATAGGGTTCCCGCAAAGTTGCCTTCACAACTTTGGCGAGTCTGCAGTGGTGTCTTGGTGCCTCTAAGTCACTGTTGGAAACATCCATAAAGTCACATTGCCTTGTTCGGTTCTTCCAATTTACAGAAGCCATGGCTTCTTATAGATTAACAGAGTTGGAAAGGAGGTCATCTAGTCCAGTGTTTCCCAACCTTGGCAACTTGGAGATATCTGGACTTCAACTCCCAGAATTCCCCAACCAGCATTCGCTGGCTGGAGAATTCTGGGAGTTGAAGTCCAAATGTCTTCAAGTTGCCAAGGTTGGGAAACACTGATCTAGTCCAATCCCCCACCCTCCTGCTCTACAAAAAGTGGGCCTTCTCCTTAAAACCCCACTTGACACAACTAAAGTTAGCTTCAGAATCAATATTATAAGCCAGAAGTCTTCAAACTTGGCAACTTTAAGACTTGTGGACTTCAACTCGCATATGCAAATGTTATGGAAAAATAAAGATGTTTCCAGTCCACAAGTCTTAAAGTTGTCAGGTTTGAGGACCCCTGTTATAAGCCATGGCAGTGAGTGGTTCCCCTTCCTTTCGCTCTGTCTCTGGGTGTGTCTCTGAGTCTTCGTTGACTCCTGCCGACCTCCTGGACAAGTCCTTGCATTTTTCTTGACATTTGTCAGACCAATTCTAGAATACAGCTCACCTGTATGGAACCCGCATTGCATATCAGACATTGATACAACTGAGAGTGTCCAGAAATATTTCACAAAAAGAGTCCTTCACTCCTCCTCCTGCAACAAAATACCTTATTCCACCAGACTTGAAATACTGAAATTAGACAATTTACAACTATGTCGCCTCTGAACTGATCTAATCATAGCTCACAAAATCATATACCGAAATGTCCTTCCTGTTAATGACTACTTCACCTTCAACCGCAACAACATACGGGCACGTAATAGATTCAAACTAAATCTAAATTGCTCCAAACTAGACTGCAGAAAATATGATTTCAGCAATAGAGTGATCAAAGCCTGGAATTCACTACCTGACTCTGTTGTTTCTTCCCCCAACCCCAAAATCTTCAACCTTGGATTGTCTACAGTTGACTTCTCTCCTTTTCTAAGAGGTCTGTAAGGGGCACACATAAGCGCACCATTGTGCCTACCGTCCCTGTCCTACTGTCCTATTGTTATTTTTATCATTACTTTCTATGTTATGTTTATATAAACTACTATCCTATACTTGATTGACAAATAAATAAATAAATAAATAAATAAATAAATAAATAAATAAATAAATAAATAAATAAAATAAATAAAAAAGTTTCATTGCCTTTTCCTTCCTAGGGCTGAAGCAGAGGGACTGCCCTAAGGTCATCCTTGTACCTAAATTGGACCTAGAACTAATGGTTCCCTGGTTTGTAGCCTACTGACTTAAGTAGGACACCAAAAGGGCTTCTCTTTGCTGGGCGAACCCCAAATGCAGCTGCGAGAGCTATCATGGGCTTTCCCAAAAATGCCCATGTAACACCAATACTCCGCAGTCTGCATTGGTTGCCGATCAGTTTCCGGTCACAATTCAAAGTGTTGGTCATCACCTATAAAGCCCTTCATGGCACCAGACCAGGGTATCTACGAGACCGCCTTCTGCCGCACGAATCCCAGCAACCGGTTAGGTCCCACTGAGTGGGCCTTCTCCGGGTCCCGTCAACAAAACAATATCATTTGGCGGGGTCCAGGGGAAAAGCCTTCTCTGTGGCGGCCCCAGCCCTCTGGAACCAACTCCCCCCCGGAGATTAGAATTGCCCCCACCCTCCTTGCCTTTTGAAAGCTCCTTAAAACCCACCTCTGCCATCAGTCATGGGGGAACTGAGATATTCTTTCCCCTAGGCCTTTACAATTTATGCATGTTATGTTTGTTTGTAGGGATGTTTGGTTTTACAATAAGGGTTTTTTAGTTGTTTTAGTATTGGATTTATATGATGTTTTTTATTACTGTTGTTAGCCGCCCCGAGTCTGCGGAGAGGGGCGGCATACATACATACATACATACATACATACATACATACATACATACATACATACAAACAAACAAACAAACAAACAAACAAACAAACAAACAAATGCTGAAGAGGAGACAATCCTGAGGCATTAAGGTTGGTGGTGAAAACTGCCACTCACTCTACAATCCTTGATATTAACTATGTCAAAAGTGGGCAAATACAATTGGGAAGATTGAGCAGGCAAAATTAAGTGACTGAGATCTCGAAGGTGCTTTTTCGAAAGGCAACTGGATTTCATTTTTCTTTAGGAAGAAGAAAAACAAATTTGCTTCTCATCCAAGAAGCTTGCAAACTTCCGTCTTCTTCCTCAAGGGGGAAAAAACTTCCTTAAACCTCCTTAAACACAAACGTTTAATCTGCATGTTCTTTAATTAAAGAACATTTAATTAAACATTAAAGGCCTGGGGACCAGAATATATAGTTGCAGGAATTGGGTATGGCTAGGCTAGAGAAAAGAAGGGCTAGCAGCGACATGATAGCAGCATTCCAGTATTTGAGAGCTGCCACAGAGAGCAGGGGATCGAATTATTCTCCAAAGCTCCAGAAGGCAAGTGTTGGTTTTGACCTTTAAAGCCCTTCATGGCATTGGACCAGAATATCTCCGAGACCGCCTTCTGCTGCATGAATCCCAGCGACCGATTAGGTCCCACATAGTGGGCCTTCTCCGGGTCCTGTCAACTAAACAATGTCAGTTGGCGGGCCCCAGGGGAAGAGCCTTCTCTGTGGCGGCCCCGACTCTCTGGAACCAACTTCCCCCAGAGATTAGAACTGCCCCTACTCTCCTTGCCTTTTGTAAGCTCCTGAAAACCCACTTTTGTCATCAGGCATGGGGGAACTGAGACATCTCCCCCGGGCATATACAATTTATGCATGGTATGTTTGTATGTGTGTTTGCTTAGTAAATGGGGTTTTTTAAATATTTTAAACTATAATTTAGATTTGTCATGAATTGTTTTATTTTGTTGCGAGCTGCCGCGAGTCTGCGGAGAGGGGCGGCATACAAATCTAAATAATAAATAAATAAAATAAAATAAAGTTAAGAAACAATGGTTGGAAACTAATCAAAGAGAGAGAAGTAACCTGGAATTAAGGAGAAACTTCCTAATAGTGAGGACAATTAACCAGTGGAATAGCTTTCCCTCCAGAAGTTGTGGGTATTTCATCCCTGGTTGTTTTTAAGAAGAGACTGGACAGCCACATGTCTGGAATAAAAGCAAAGCTTTTCAGTATTGAGTAGCCGAAACGGAAACGCGTGTATTCACACAACCGTGTGCTGGAAACTGGAAGAGCAATGGGTAATGGCTCTGCCTGCCACTTCCGGCAGACGTGCCATAGGTTCATCACCAGGGCAGAAGTCTTTAAACTTGGCAACTTTAAGACTTGTGGACTTCTGGGAGTTGAAGTCCACAAGTCTTAAAGTTGCCAAGTTTGTGGACCGCTGATCTAGGGTCTCCTGCTTGAGCAAGGGGTTAGACTAGAGCAGTGATTTTCAACCTTTTTTGAGCCATGGCACATTTTTTACATTTACAAAACCCTGGGGCACATTGAAGGGGGGGGGGGGCTAAAAAAAGTTTGGACAAATTTTTTTTCTCTCTCTTCCTCCCTTTTGCTGTATTTCTCTCTCCCTCCCTCTTTCTCTCCCTTCTTTTTTCTCTCTCTCCATCCCTCTTTCTTTCTCCCTTCCTTCCTCTCTTTTTTGCTCTCTTCCTCCCTCTCTCCTTCTATGTCTTTCTCTCTCCCACCTTCCGTCCCTCTCTTTCTCTCTCTTTCTTTCTTTCTCTCTCTTTTCCTCTCTCTCTTGCTTTCTTTCTCTCTCTTGTTCTTTCTCTCTCTCTTGCTTTCTTTCTTTCTCTCTCTTTCTTTCTCTCTCATTTTCTTTTTCTCTCTCTCTTGCTTTCTTTCTCTCTTTCTCTCTCTTGCTTTCTTTCTCTCACTCTCTTGCTTTCTTTCTCTCTCTCTTGTTTTCTTTCTCTCTCTGAGCTTCACGGCACACCTGACCATGTCTCACGGCACACTAGTGTGCCACGGCACACTGGTTGAAAAACACTGGACTAGAAGACCTCCAAGGTCCCTTCCAGCTCTATTCTATTCTATCCTTAAAACATCCTTAGCACTTTCATCAAGAGTCAAAGATAAGGACAGCCAGAGGAACTGATACTTCTTGTTTCTCTGCAAGCCCTAGTAGGCTTCCCTTCCCCTACACACTCCAGAGATACTCTTTGCATCCTCACAGTTCAATCCAGAAGGGCCTCTAGTTTTCACAACCCTTCCTCATTTTACATACCAGGGCAAAACGCATCAATCTTATGCAACAACTGAACAACGACAAGCACAGAGTCCAGGGAAGAAGAATAAGATGGAAATGCCAAATTCCAATTCACAAGAGTTTTTCTTTGTTGTCGTTGTTGCTTGAACATAATGTATCCTCGGACACAAAGAGTTTTAAATTAAAATTTATGTCTGGGAGAGAAGGTCAACAGGGATGGGAACAAGATGTAAATGTTGGTAACTGAGATCAGGAAACCGCACACTGTTGTCGGTTGTTGTTGTTTTAAAAAGAATCGTTAAGGGATTGCGATGTGTACGTTTCTTCATAATGAGTCCTTTTCTTAAATGGCCCACTCTTTGCAAAGCTTTTAAGTCGGGGACATCTCCAATTAAACGGAGTGTGTTTCCATTGTATCCGAAATTACTTCAACAGGTTCTCCTATTTATTTGCTTACTTTTCTCTCTGGAGCTGGTGAAAAGTATGAATTGTAATGATTCAATAAAAGCTCATTTGCTATTCTCCCCAAGCGTTAAAAGTCTAAGTGCATTAGTTTACTTTGGTGAGTTGGTTGAATGCACAGGTTTTATAGGGATAAAAATACACAGGGATGTTTTGCAATGCTTGAAAAAGTTTATCAATTAATTCTGATAGAGGACTTAGTTTCACAGATGGGGCTTCTGAGAGCCGGCTCAAAGAAATCTTACTAGCTTAGTTGTCTTCGCGCATATCAGAAGTGGCATCTGTGCATCTGGGACAGGCTGACGAGGCATTAGGGTGAGAATTGGGAACACTGGAATTAGAAGATCTTATTTTATGTGCATTGTTTCCACTGGTTCTAACATAGAGCCTTCAATGCAACTCCCTTTTTAATAAACCTGCAATTCCTTAATTTGGGGTAGAGCTGGGGCGGGGTAGAGTTGGCCTTCTCTGGGTCCCGTCGACTAAACAATGTCGTTTGGCGGGACCCAGGGGAAGAGCCTTCTCTGTGGCGGCCCCGACCCTCTGGAACCAATATCAGAGTTGCCCCCACCCTCCTTGCCTTTCGTAAGCTTCTTAAAACCCACCTCTGTCATCAGGCATGGGGGAACTGTGATATTCCCTTCTCCCTAGGCTTATAAAATATATGCATGGTATGTCTGTATGTATGATTGGTTTCTTAAATTGGGGTTTTTTACATTACTTTTAATATTAGATTTGTTCATATTGTTTTTTTACTGTTGTTAGCCGCCCCGAGTCTGCGGAGAGGGGCGGCATACAAATCTAATAAACAAACAAACATACAAACAAATAAATAAATGGAGTTGAGCATTAGAGCCTTCAATGCAACATTAAGGGGCATTTGTTGATGCCATATCTGAAGACTCCCAAAAATTATCTTCTTAACCTATATGGTATACTAGTAGCTGGATACCTGTGCTTCACTATGAAACTGAGCTCTTTAGCATGTAGAATGTCTAAACTACCAGCCCTCAGGCCGGTTGAAACACGCATTGGCCACACCCACTGGCAGTTGGAACAGAGTTCTTTTCAGGGGGGAGGGAGAGTAGAACATTTAACTCAGAGCATGTTAATAATAATATAAGAAATAACTAATTATCTGATGGTTATTTTGAGAAATCTCTTTTTAGCGAGTACTTAGAAGCCAAGAGGAAGATATATGCCAAGTTTCAAGTTTGTAGGTTTTACAGTTATGGAAATTTCGTGATTAAAAAGCAAAAACTACTCACACATTAATCATGAAATCCCCAGAACTGTAAAGCCTACAAACTTGAAATTTGCCATGTACAGTGGTACCTCTACTTAAGAATTTAATTAGTTTCGTGACCAGGTTAAGTACAAAAGTTTGTAAGTAGAAGCAATTTTCCCCATAGGAATCAATGTAAAAGCAAATAATGTGTGCAAACACATTAGGGAAGAAATAAAACTTCAGAATTTGGGTGGGAGGAGGAGGAGGAAGAGGAGGAGGACAGTCGCTGCCAAAGGAAGAAGCTGCTCCATTTTATGACCTTTCCTGCCACAGTTATTAAATGAATCACTGCGGTCCTATTCTGTACCACTGTCTTGTTTTTTTAAATCGACAGAGAAGAAAAAATATAATAGGCCTCATTACACACTTAGATACTGAATGCAATTTCTTTTCATTAGCCTTTATAAATGGGAAGAGAAAATTTTCAAAAGCTTGTTGTGTGTAATCCAGAGGGTCTCAGATAGATGACAAAATATTTGCTCAATCTTTGATTTTCTTTTCCAATTAAAAATGCAATCTATCCACCATTTCACCAGCTGTGGTATAAGAGCAAAGAACACAAAGCATTGTATTTGCCAAGCGTTTTAGAGATTAGAATTGCATCACCTTTTAAACATTCATTTCTCCCTCAGGCAAGGAGAAAAAGAATAACAAAAATTCTTAAAAACACTCCAGGAAAACAAACACTTAACCAAGTATCTTGATCCTCTCAAGAAACAGAAACCAGAGAGGATGTTATTTTCTTTGCACCAAGTTTACTAAAAGTGTTTGCTAAACTGGCAAAAAAAAAGGCAAACCACCAAATATCCATAACAACAATAACAACAGACATAAACACCGCAACGAGAATTGCGATAGCACAACTCTGGAAAAATGACCAGACCCCAACGGAAGAATTAATTATAGATAAGATATATACATGCGTGGAGATGGACGAACTCACTAACTCAATTAAGGGAAACAAAATCACGGAATCAAAACGAACATGGCAAAAATGGCATGAATGGGTTCAAAAGAGAATATGGAAACAATATAATAAGAAGCAACAGTACAATGGAAACAATCTACAGCTACCTTGTAAAAAGTTTTATTTACCAGTTATTGAATATAATAAATGTTAGAATATAAAAGTATGAAATATAATGTATATAATGGAATGTAACAGGTAAAAATTTATTGTAAGAATTTTAAAAGAGATGGTTTATAATCTGTAAAACAGAATAATGTGTGATTTGAACTATATGTGAAAACTCAATAAAGAAATTGATAAAACAAAAAACAAAAAAACCCACAACAGAGTAGAAAGGGACCTTGGAGGTCTTCTAGTCCAGCCCCTTGCTTTGGCAGGAAACCCTACACAACTTCAAACAAATGGTTATCCAACATCTTCTTTAAAACTTCCAGTGTTGGAGCATTCACAACTTCTGGAGGCAAGCTGTTCCACCGATTAATTGTTCTCTCTGTCAGGAAATTTCTCCTTAGTTCTAAACTTCTTCTCTCCTTGTTTAATTTCCACCCATTGCTTCTTGTTCTACCTCAGGTGCTTTGGAGAATAAGTTGACTCCTTCTTTGTGGTAGCCCCTGGGATATTGGAACACTGCTTTCATGTCTCACCTGGTCCTTCTTTTCATTAATAGCATTTAAACCTATAAACTGCTTCATAGTGCTTTTACAGCCCTCTCTAAGCGGTTTACAGAATCAGCATATTGCCCCCAACAATCTGGGTCCTCATTTTACCCACCTCGGAAGGATGGAAGGCTGAGTCAACCTTAAGCCCGTGGTGAGTTTGAACTGCTGAACTACAGCTAACAGTTAACTGAAGTAGCCTGCAGTGCTGCACTCTAACCACTGCGCCACCCCAGCTCTTATTAAACTAGACATACCCAGTTGCTGCAATCGTTCTTCATATGTTTTAGCCTCCAGTCCCCTAATCATCTTTGTTGCTCTTCTCTGCATTCTTTCTAGAGTCTCAACATCCTTTTAGAGTCTTAATATCCATTACCAAATGAAGGAGAGAATGATGACAAAGGATCGCAATGCAGTTGCAAATATGGCTCGAATAAATGACGTCCCAGCAATAGCAGTAAAATTTTCTGGCAAATATTTTCTCGCAACTTTTCTGATTGAAAAGTAAACAATCAGTATGGCAAAAAACCCCAACTAGTTTTTTCAAACACATGGCCATCTAACCTCATTTTAATGACATTCTGATGAAGATTCCAGAGTGCCTTTAAGTTCTTTGAAGGAAGCACCAGAATTTTGAATTGCAAAATTCTTCAATAAATGTACTAGTAGCTGGATACCCATGCTTCACTACGAAACAGAACTCCTTAGTATGGATTATGTTGTGGTTAGCTCTGGCCCAGCTCCTGCCCCCAAGGACTGTGGATGTGGGGGAGACATCCACATGCTGCAGGCCTGTTTTGCTCCCGGTGGAATCTGCTGATGAAGGCTCCTCTGACCAAGAAGACATGAGTGACAGGGAGGAGGAGAGTGTGGCAGACAGCTCAGAAGGAGATCAATTATCTAGCTCCTCCTTGGATTCGGAACAAGAGTTAATGATACAGCCACGCATGCGGAGAGCGATGCATAGGCAGCAACAACTGAGAGATTATTATCAAAGAAAATGAGGCCACCTGTGGTTGGGTGGGGCTGTGGTGATTAGTGAGGCTGCTATTTATAGGGTTTGGCCATTGTGGAGGATTATCTGATCGTTGTGCTTCGTGACTGCTTTACTGACTTTGACCTTTTGTGTGCTGATTTTTCCCCGCTTTGAAACTAAACCAGAGCAAAGTGTGTTTCACTTTGTGAAAGAAGAAGGACTGTGAATTGCCTCACAGCTGCAAGCTAAGTATCACAGAACTGATAAGGGACTTGTACAAATTACCAGTTTGTTTGGAGACGAGTGCTCTTTGCTATGCCAAAAGAGGGCTTAGGTTAAGTGAATTTTCCTTATAAAGAACATTGTTTTGAATTTTCAAACGTGTGTGTGTCTGACATTTGTACTTGTGAATTTTTGGGAGGAGTCTACCAGAGAGCCGGACAGAACAGTCACATGCTGGCCATGCCCACTGGCAGTTGGAATAGAGTTCTTTTCAGGTGAGGAGGGGGAGTAGAACGTCTAACTCCTTAGCATCAGAGCGTGTTAATAATAATATAAGGAATAACTAATCATCTGATGGACATTTCAAAAAATCCTTAGTGAGCACCTAAAAGCCAAGAGGAACATATGTGCCAAATTTCAAGTTTCTAGGCTTTACGGTTCTGGAGATTTCATGATGATGCATGAGTGGTATTTGCATGAATATCCTTAAGGTTACAACTAATGTAGAAGAAAACCATAAGAACAGAATTTGTAAAGTCAATAAAAAAAAATTAACTAAAGAAAACAAGCATAATATTCACCAACTAATTGATTTGACTTATATGCCGCCCAATCTCATGGGACTAATTATAATAAGAATTAAGGACATATAAGTTTAGGTAAAATTACAATATAAGCATATTAAAAGTCTGTATTTTGTGCCCCTGTTTTGTTTTCTATCTATAGTTCCCAATTAGAAAGCTGAAACCATAAGCATAGACACACTAGTATAAGATTAAAAATAGTAGTTTCATTAGTTTATAAAGGAATATATTACTGTGAAGTTAAGGTTTTTTCTAGACAAAGTTTAATGTGCCAAAGATGTATTTCACTGCAGAAAGTAAGCTATTGGCTTGGGCAGGTAAAATAATCACCGGTAACCTACCCATTCCAAAGCATTAATTCCTTAAAATGTCTATAGGTCTTTTTTTTTCCAATAAAAAAGATGAATTACCCAATTAGAGTCCAGTGCATGGGTTGATGTACTTTAATGCTGGGGAAAACGGGGCTTACAATTACAAATGACTCTACTCTAACTCCATTTATTCACGGTGTCTCTCATCACCCAGGTGGGATGTATCATAGGCATCATAGAATTTTACTTTTATGGATCTTTGGCTATTCTTTGAAAAGAGGGCACTTTTCTGAAAAGATGAAAATCAGTATCCTGAGGATTACAGCATACAGCATCAAGCTCCAAGAAAAGAGGGTATCCAATAACTGTTGTGGTTAGCTCTGGCCCAGCTCCTGCCGCAAGGACTGTGGATGTGGGGGAGACATCCACATGCTGCAGGCCTGTTTTGCTCCCGGTGGAATCTGCTCATGAAGGGTCCTCTGACCAAGAAGACATAAGTGACAGGGAGGAGGAGAGTGTGGCAGACAGCTCAGAAGGAGTTCAATTATCTAGCTCCTCCTTGGATTCAGAACAAGAGTTAATGGTACAGCCACGCATGCGGAGAGCGATGCATAGGTAGCAACAACTGAGAGATGATTATCAAAGAAAATGAGGCCACGTGTGGTTGGGTGGGGCTGTGGTAATTAGTGAGGCTGCTATAAATAGCAGCGTGTGGGTTTGGCCATTGTGGAGGATTATCTGATCCTTGTGTTTCCTGACTGCCTTGCTGACTTCGAGCTTTGTGTGCTGATTTCCCCCCGCTTTGAAACTAAAGCAGAGCGAAGTGTGTTTCACTTTGTGAAAGAAGAAGGACTGTGAATTGCCTCACAGCTGCAAGCTAAGTATCTCAGAACTGATAAGGGACTTGTACAAATTACCAGTTTGTTTGGAGACGAGTGCTCTTTGCTATACAAAAAAGAGTGCTTAGTTTATTTGGATTTTCGGTATAAAGAACATTGTTTTGAATTTTCAAACGTGTGTGTGTCTGAAATTTGTATCTGTGAATTTTCGGGAGGATTCTACCAGAGAGCTCGACAGAACAATAACTAGGATGAAACAGCAGGTAACAGAATGGTGTTCAGAGAGACGCACAGTAGACATTCTGACTGAAGCGGTGCAAGTACAGCCATATTTAGAAACGCTCACCTCAAATCTTTCTTGCTCCATGCGGTGTTGGTCATCCAGCTGCTGTTCCAAGTACGTCAAGTTACGAAACTTCTCCACGAAACAGCTATATTGCTTCTGCAACTCTTCTTCAATTTTCTCATATTCATCCATAAAGGCTGGGCTGGTAAGATCAAAACAAGCTGGGTTGACATAACACCCTAAGCCAGGGGTCTCCAACCTTGGCAAACTTTAAAACTTGTGGACTTCAATTCCCAGAATTCCTCTGCCAGCTTTGCTTTGTACTTTAATGCGGGGGGAAATGGGGCCGCAATATTTATTTATTTACTTACTTACTTATTAGATTTATTTATTTATTTATTATTTAGATTTGTATGCCGCCCCTCTCCGTAGACTCGGGGCGGCTCACAACATTCAATAAAACAATTCTAATAAATTTTAAATTTTTTTTAAAAAAACATTATTAAACCAGACATACACACAGACATACCATACATAAATTGTATAGGCCCGGGGCAGGGGGGAATGCCTCAATTCCCCCATGCCTGACGGCAGAGGTGAGTTTTAAGGAGTTTACGGAAGGCAAGGAGGGTGGGGGCAGTTCTAATCTCCGGGGGGAGCTGGTTCCAGAGAGTCGGGGCCACCACAGAGAAGGCTCTTTCCCTGGGACCCGCCAGACATTGTTTAGTCGACGGGACCCAGAGAAGGCCAACTCTGTGGGACCTAATTGGTCGCTGGGTAAATACAATATAAACAAATCAAATGAAAAATCATGAACTTCTCTGGGTAATCTATGGTTGTTAGCATAATTTGTTTGAATTCTGTAAATTTCATCGATATGATTTTTAACCTCGTCTAGATCAATTTCTGTGTTCTCGCTGATTAACTGAGCTAGTTTGTTGAATAAATCTTCGTCTGCATTTTCGGGGATATTTTGAAAGCGGAGAAAGTAGGCTGATTTTTCCATTTCCAGGATTGCGATGGAGTTTTTGAGCTCGTTATTGGCCGCTATTAATCTTCCTTCCGCTTCGATTCTTCTCTCATCTATTCTTTTTGTGTCTATTTCAATTTTTTGTATCCTCTATTCATGGTTAATTATAATTTCCTGTATGCCTTCCATTCGATTTTCCAAACCTTCAATTAGCAATAGTTCACTGGGGGGGGGGGGGGAGAAGGAAGAGTCAGAAGAGCTAAAAGATAACAAATTACGGAGATAGAACATTCTAAAAATTTAATCCATAACTGAGTAATTTGTTTGGTTTTGATATGTATATGGAACCGATAAAGTGTAAACAGAACAATTATATCTTATAAATATAATAAGAGCATGTGATTATATGTCAATATAATGATGTAAAATAAGATGTACCCACTCTTCCTTCCTTTGTATATATATTTTTGTAAATTTAATAAAAATTATTTTTTTTAAAAGAAAAAAGAAAAATCAACCCATCGTTGCAGAGAGCGCATTAGAAGGAACCAGGGAAGCTTTGCATTACAGCCACCCTAGAAGGTCAAACTGCAGGACAATGAACCTCCACTTAGCTCTTAGGAGGGACCAAGAGCACATCAGCTCCTACCGAACACTCTGCAGGGTTTGCAGCCGCTTGTGGTTTCTCTCCAGCTCGGATTTCCTCTTTTCGATCTTGGCCTCCAAACTGGCTTCATCGGCGGCCACGTTGTTGAGCATGTCTTTGGTTTCCTGGACTTGCTCCTGCAAAAAAAAGGGAAAGAAAGTGGAGGGGAGAGATTGACACTCAGCAGGAAAAAATGATGACTGCCAACCTGCCTTCCTTTGAGGACTTATATATTGCACAAGTCAAAAAGAGGGCCGTGAAAATATTTACAGACCCCTTGCATAAACTGTTTCAACATCAATGACCTCTGCGATCATATCGCAAGCAACTGTGTTCTTTTTGCTGACGATGTAAAACTATTCAACACCACAGACAACACATCTACTCTCCAAAAAGACCTTGACTTTGTCTCAGATCGGTCTAACACCTGGCAACTTCAAATATCAACCAACAAATGCTCTACCCTCCACATCGGCAAAAAGAATCCAAACCTCATATATAAACTGAATAAACAAATTCTCACAGCCAACCCACACTCAGTAAAAGACCTTGGAATACTAATATCAAATGACCTAAGTGCTAAAGCCCACTGCAACAATATCGCCAAAAAGGCTTCTAGAGTTGTTAACCTGATCCTACGTAGCTTCTGCTCAGGCAATCTCACACTACTCACAAGAGCCTACAAAACTTTTGCCACACCCATCCTTGAATACAGCTCATCTGTCTGGAACCCATACCATATCTCGGACATCAACACCCTTGAAAACGTCCAAAGATATTTCACCAGAAGAGCCCTTCACTCCTCCACTCGAAACAGAATACCCTACAAAAATAGACTAACAATCCTAGGTCTAGAAAGCTTAGAATTACGGTGCCTAAAACACGATTTAAGTATTGCCCACAAGATCATATGCTGCAACGTCCTACCGGTCAATGACTACTTCAGCTTCAACCGCAACAACACAAGCGCACGCAACAGATTCAAACTTAATATTAACCGCTCCAAACTTGACTGTAAAAAATATGACTTTAACAATCGAGTTGTTGAAGCGTGAACTCATTACCGGACTCAATAGTGTCAACACCTAACCCCCAACATTTCTCCCTTAGACTATCCATGATTGACCTCTCCAGGTTCCTAAGAGGTCAGTAAGGGGCGTACATAAGTGCACTAGTGTGCCTTTCATCCCTTGTCCAATTGTCTTTCCTTTATCTCATATATCTCATATATTTTCTTCCTTTCATATATCTTCTCTTCTATTTTTACATATTATCTTTATATATATTACTTCATGTCTATTCTCTTCCATATGTATTGTGTATTGGACAAATGAATGAATAAATAAATAAATAAATAACTCCTACCCTCAAAACAATGCTATACAGCCCTGCATACCAAAACAACTAGACTCAAGAACAGTTTTTTTCCTGAACGCCATCACTCTGCTAAACAAATAATTCGCTCAACACTGTCAAACTATTTATTAAGTCTGCACTACTATTAATCTTCTCATTGTTCCCATCACCCATCTCCTCACATTTATGACTACATGACTGTAACTTGTTGCTTGTACCCTTACGATTTATATTAATATTGATCGTTTCCTGACTGCTTATTTGTAGCCTATGGGGTTCCTCATCCTTACCAAAATATCTTTGATGGCAACGCGCATCACTTTCTCGGTTTCGTTGATCTCAAGAGGTCTTCCAATAGCTTCTGTTCTCATTTCCTGAGAGGAACAAAAGAAACAAAATGAAACAAAAGAGCAAACAAGGACAAAAACCAGAAAGATACTGTTACGGACATTAAATATGTTTTTTTTTCCTTTCTTGGCAGGAACTCTGGATTTAGGAGGAGGATCGATCCCCAAATGTAGGAAGCCTTCCGAGCAGGAAATATGCGGTCAAGTGCGGAGAACTCGCTCTAATTGCTATCGTACATCTTCAAAGTTGGCAACCCACTTTGGTGTAATCTCTTTGTTAACAGTTAAAAATCCAGCCCGTCAACATCGATTTAAACGATGCTTTATTATAATAAGATGGGCCAAAAGACCGAAGCGTAACATGTACACTCCCCTGGCTTTGAGAGGAGGCTCATGTGTCATGGCAAGAACTGCTTCTTAAAACCCACCTCTGTCGTCAGGCATGGGGGAACTGAGATATTCTTTCCCCCTAGGCTTCTACAATTTATGTATGGTACGTTTGTATGTATGATTGGTTTTAAAATAAGGGTTTTTAGCTGCTTTAGTATTGGATTTTCGCATGTTGTTTTTACCACTGTTGTTAGCCGCCCCGAGTCTACGGAGAGGGGCGGCATACAAATCCAATAAATAAATAAATAAATAAATAAATAAAATAAACTGTTTTAAGAACTCACCAGTTGGGAAATGTATCTTAATTACCGTATTTTCCAGAGTATAAAATGCACCAAGATTTCAAAGAGTTTTTGTCCTTCCTAGCCCCCAAACTGCAAGCCTCCCAAACTGTCTAGGTGCCCCATTTTTTTTGTGTGCAAAAATGGGCCCATGTTTTGAAAAAATAGGGATGTTTTGCCTTCCCCCAACCCCCAGGAGCTCTCTGCAGGCCTCCCAAACCCCCTGTGCACTTCGGTTTTTTTGCAAAAACTGATCTGTTTTTCACCTCTGTTTTTTTGCAAAAATGTGGTGGGAACAGGGTTTGGGAGGCCTGCAGAGAACTCCTGGAGGCTGGTGGAAGGCAAAAATGCTCTCGCTTTTGTGAAAATTGGACTATTTTTCATGCATTTATTTTTTTTTCAAAAACGGGTGCCTTTCCCCAGCCCCCAGCAGCACATTGCAGGCCCCCCAAACCATCTGTGCTCCCAATTCTTGTGAAAAACAATCCCATTTTTCACAAAAAGTAGACGCAGAGGGGAAAGCTTCAGGAGGCCAAAAATGGCTGTATTTGCGGTGTATAAGACGCACTGATATTTCTACCCTCCTTCAGGGCGGGGGAGGAGGTGTGTCTTATACTCCGAAAAATACGGTGTCACAGGTTTACAACCGTGGTTTACTGAACAAAGCAATAGGTGTGATTCCATCATTTATAAGAACTATTACGAATCCCAGCGACCAGTTAGGTCCCACAGAGTTAGTCTTCTCTGGGTCCCGTCGACTAAACAATGTCGTTTGGTGGGACCCAGGGGAAGAGCCTTCTCTGTGGCGGCACCGACCCTCTGAAACCAACTCCCCCCAGATATCAGAGTTACCCCCACCCTCATTACCTTTCGTAAGCTCCTTAAAACCCACCTGTCATCAGGAATGGGGGAATTGAGATATTCCCTTCCCCCTAGGCTTATAAAATTTATGTATGGTATGTCTGTATGTATGATTGGTTTCTTAAATTGGGGTTTTTTTACATTATTTTTAATATTAGATTTGTACATATTGTTTTTTTACTGTTGTTAGCCGCCCCGAGTCTACGGAGAGGGGCGGCATACAAATCTAATAAATAAATAAATAAATTACAGGTAGTCCTTGACTTATAACAATTTGTTTAGTGAACGTTCAAAGTTACAACAGCACTAAAGAAAATGACTTATGACCGTTTTTCCACACTTGTGACAGTTATAGCATTCTTCCTGGTCAGGCAATCAAAATCCAGATGCTTGGCAACTGGTTTTGTATTTATGACGGTTGAAGCATTCTGTGGTCACGTGATCCCTTCTGACAAGCAAACTCAAGGGAGAAATCCCTTCACAACCATGCGACTAACTTACAAACTGAAGTGATTCGCTTAACAACGCTGGCAAGCAAGGTCGTAAAGCAGGGTAAAATTAACAACTGTCTTGCTTAGCAACGAAGATGTTGGATTCAATTGTAATCATTAAGTCGTATAATATAGGATGAGGTAGAAAACAGGTGAGCAGGTAAAATTGTTCGTACAATTTTAATAGGGAAAGGCACAATGAGATATTATCAGGTTTTAATTCTGAAATCTTGAATGTACCCTTGCAGTGAAACTGTCTCCATTCCTGATTTTTTGATTTCTGAGCTTAAACTAAACTATTTGTCAAAGACATGGCTATAGCCCATTACTCATTCTGAAGGCTCAATGCTGTTTCTATAGCACAGCAGCTGAAGGCTTTGTGGTATTTCATTCAATTCCTGCCAGGGATTTAGTAAGGGGAGACCTTTAGCATAGGCAGAGAGACAGGAAAACATCCTCGAGGAATAGTTTCTGCTATAATATGTTTAACAGTCACAAAGAGACCACAAGATTGTTAGATGGGTTTACTGGCACACAAGAGATCATACAGGGAAGAAAATCTGTGTAATGCTCAGCAGGCAAAGCTCAAAGGAGAGATCAGTTGCATATTTGCAAAAAGCAGCCTTTACTCTTGATAAAATTATGATTTATTACAATTTATATTAATATTGCTTGTTTGTACCGTGTGACCCTCATTAAGTGTTGTACCTCATGATTCTTGACAAATGTATCTTTTCTTTTATGTACACTGAGAACATATGCACCAAAGACAAATTCCTTGTGTGCCTAATGACACTTGGCCAATAGAAACATAGAAGACTGACGGCAGAAAAAGACCTCATGGTCCATCTAGTCTGCCCTTATACTATTTCCTGTATTTTATCTTACAATGGATATATGTTTTATCCCAAGCATGTTTAAATTCAGTTACTGTGGATTTATCCACCACGTCTGCTGGAAGTTTGTTCCAAGGATCTACTACTCTTTCAGTGAAATAATATTTTCTCATGTTGCTTTTGATCTTTCCCCCAACTAACTTCAGATTGTGTCCCCTTGTTCTTGTGTTCACTTTCCTTTTAAAAACACTTCCCTCCTGAACCTTATTTAACCCTTTAACATATTTAAATGTTTCGATCATGTCCCCCCTTTTCCTGTCGTTCAGACTAAACAGATTGAGTTCATTAAGTCTTTCCTGATATGTTTTATGCTTAAAACCTTCCACCATTCTTGCAGCCCGTCTTTGGACCTGTTCAATTTTGTCAATATCTTTTTGTAGGTAATTCAATTCAATGCAATTCAATGAAAAATAACTTTGGCCAAAGTGCCTTTGAGCTACGCAAAAAGCAGCACAAATCAAGCAGGGAATCACAAATCACCCAATTTCAGCGAAGGGATGTTATTCTATGACTGATAGTGTAGTAGTAAATGATAAGGATGGATTTTTAACTGCTGTATGGCACAATATTTGCCATGTCAGTTTAAAATTATTTTTCAGCTGGAACCAGGGAAGAGCTGCAAGGGTAATTTCACATGCCAGATCCATCATCCTCATGTACCATTTGAACACTCTGGGTAGAATTCAAAGAGCTAGTCTGATTTAGAACACAGAACATAGAATAGAATGGGTGGAAGGGCCTTGGAAGTCTTCTAGTCCAACCCCCTGCTCAAGCAGGAGACCCTATACTATTCCAGACAATTGGCTGTCCAATCCCTTCTTGAAAACCTCCAGAGCACCCGCAATGTACAGATTCAGCTCCCTCCAGAAATTCGTACTGCCCCCCCTCGCCTTTCGCCTTAAGACCCACCTATGTCGCCAGGCATGGGGCAGCTAGATCTTGCCCCCTTTTCTCTGACCATTAAATGTTGTGTGTGGATGTGATTGAGTAAATGGACTGCTTTTTAATGTAATGGGATTGTAGATTATAGTTTTTTCATAGACTTTTTACTAAATCTGCACTTCCATTCTACTAGTTTTTCTATCATCCTTTTCCTCCCACTTAGGGCTGTATGACTGTAACTTGTTGCTTGTATCCTAAGATTTTTATTAATATTGATTGTTTCTTCATTTGCTTATTTGACCCATATGACAATCATTAAGTGTTGTTCCATATGATTCTTGACAAATGTATCTTTTTCTTTTATGCACGCTGAGAGCATATGCACCAAGACAAATTCCTTGTGTGTCCAATCACACTTGGCTAATAAAATTCTATTCTATTCTAGTTTTAACTATTAGATTTGTATATGTATTGTTTTCTGTACTGTATTTGTGAGCCGCCCCGGGTCTTCGGAGAGGGGCGGCATACAAGTCTAAATAATAATAATAATAATAATAATAATAATAATAATAATAATAATAATAATAATAATAATAAGTAATCCCTTGCACTGATTAATTGTTCTCACTGTCAAGAAACGTATCCTTAATTCTAGGTTGAGTCTCCTATAATGACATTCCCCCCATTGCTTCTTGTTGCCCTGCTCTCTGGTGCTTTGGAGAATCAGAATATCAGAATATTAATAGTAATAATATTCTTTACTTGTACATAATATTCTTCCAACTTCTAATTTCAACCTTTATTATCTAACCATTGATAAAACAAAACCCAAGTTAAAAATATTCTGTGTCTTCTTTGACCTTTATCTTTAATGTTAACCTATCCATTCCTGCACAATCTAATTTTTTTAAAATTATATTTTCAACTGTAGGAGTTTTCCTCATTTTTCCAATGTTCTGCATGTACAATTCTGGCTTCTATCAAAACATGCAGTATTAAATATCCATTCCTTTTGTCATTTTTTTCTGGCAATATACCTAACAAAAATATTTCTGGCTTTAAATCTCTGTGTTGCTTTATCATTTTCTCTAACAATGTACGTATTTTCATCCAGAATTTTTTTTTTTTGCAGTCTTAATATTACATTGCAGCTTTACCCTGGCAATAACATTCGTTTATAAAGTTTAAGAGTTAAGCAAAATATTCATTAAATGAACGGTTATAAATTGAGAATTAGATATATTAAAAGATGATGATGATGATGACAATGATGATGATGATAATAATAAGATTAAGATTTAAGATTTATTAGATTTGTATGCCGCCCCTCTCCGAATATTATATTATATATATAATAATAATAAATCAGATGAATCAGATATTATGATTAATAAATAAAAAGCAGTATTTTTGTCAAGGGGGCTAGGTTTTCCTTTCTGTTTGTGTTATTCTGCAACATCCACTCATTAGAAATCAGGGGAGCATCAACGTAGCATTAACGCTGATGAGCTAAAGCAGAAAGTCATTTTAAAGCAATTAACCAAAATTCAAAATATTCCGCAGAGACGGCATTGGTCTTTACGCATTCGGGGGGGAAAGCTAATGGCAAAAGAAGAGAACCGATACCCAGCCTGGCCATGGGGAATTCTATTCTCAACACATCTGGAATCCACCAGGTTTGAAGAAAACTATATGAGGAACGTGGGACCAATTTGGAGGAGAAAATTAAAACGGATCATCAGAGTGGAAAACGCCACCTAGGCGGGAAGAGTGATGGGATATCAAGGCTTCTCTGTACGCCCTAAGAACCGAAGCTGACATTTCATTCACCTCTTTCAAGGTCTTTCAAGTTTCATGCTTCTGTAGAGCAGCAGTTTTGGTTTGATGTCCTAAATGGCCAATTTAATGGCTGTTCATTTTAAAAGCAAGGAATACTGAACAGTCATAATAGCAATAGCGCATAGTTATATAAGGCTTCATAGGAGCAGTTTATAGAGGCAGCCTCTTGCTCCCAACAATCTGGGTCCTCATTTTACTCACCTTGGAAGGATGGAAGGCTGAGTTTGCCTGAAATCTGGCAAGATCAGTAACATATTTGGAAATATTATTATTATTATTATTATTATTATTATTATTATTATTATTATTATTTATTAGATTTGTATGCCACCCCTTTCCGTAGACTCGGGGCGGCTCACAACACAATAAAAACAGTTCATGACAAATCTAATAATTTACAATTTAAAAATATTTTTAAAACCCCATTATTAAACAGACATACATACAAGCATACCATACATAAATTGTATAGGCCCGGGGGAGATATCTCAGTTCCCCCATGCCTGATGACAAAGGTGGGTTTTAAGGAGTTTACGAAAGGCAAGGAGGGTAGGGGCAGTTCTAATCTCTGGGGGGAGCTGGTTCCAGAGAGTCGGGGCCACCACAGAGAAGGCTCTTCCCCTGGGGCCTGCCAACCGACATTGTTTAGTTGACAGGACCTGGAGAAGGCCCACTCTGTGGGACCTAATCGGTCGCTGGGATTCGTGCGGCAGAAGGCGGTCTCAGAGAAATTCTGGTCCGATTATAGGGAAGACTCCCCAAGGTCATGCCAGGCTGATGCCACAGTAGTCGACCAGCCAGATGTGCTGTTTTAATAAAAGTGATTTTTCATGTTTCTAACTGTTTTTCTCTCACACTGATTGACTGCAGAGAATGAAGAGGGAGAAAATGTATTTTCATCGCTACAAGTCTGATCGCTCAGGGCTCATGAAATTTTAGTCTTTATCTCCTTTAAGGATTATATTTCAATCTGTCACAAGTTGGCACCTTCCAAATATACTGGAAAACATACTGTGTTTCCTTGAAAATACGACTTGCCCCATATTACATAGTATTCCGTCTCTCCCTTGTCCTTGATTTCCAGTGTTAATAGAATAGAATAGAATAGAATAGAATAGAATTTTTATTGGCCAAGTGTGATTGGACACACAAGGAATTTGTCTTGGTGCATATGCTCTCAGCGTACATAAAATAAAATATACATTTGTCAAGAATCATGTGGTACAACACTTAATGATTGTCATAGGGGTCAAATAAGCAATGAAGAAGCAATATTAATAAAAATCTTAGGATATACGCAACAAGTTACAGTCATACAGTCAACAAGGGAGGAACTGGGTGATAGGAATGATGAGAAAAACTAGTAGAATAGAAGTGCAGATTTAGTAGAAAGTCTGACAGTGTTGAGGGAATTATTTGTTTAGTAGAGTGATGTTGTTCGGGAAAAACTGTCCATTTCTGCACACGCCAATATTTTTTTTCTATTATTTCTTCTATCGTTGGAATTTTTTCATTTTTCCAATATTGCTGCAGTTGTTAAATGTAGAATTAGATATATCTGTTCTTTTTTTGTATTTCTCATGGGTGATTCCTAGTAGAAACACCATATGCACCATTGTTAAGGTCTTCCGAGAATCAATCAAACTTTTGTGTGAAACCTGCCGCTGACACCCCACAAACTGTTCTCCGTGGATTTAGAAACCTCTGAAACCTGGGCATTGAATATTCTACCCTTGAGCTGCCTCCGATGAAAAATGACAATTTAATTACATTATTATTCCATAATGCCTCTTGTTGCGGGAAATCAATTCACATGCTAAGGCTCGGATAGAAACAAAAAAAATAAAAGCCCCAGACTTTAATGATCTAGAGAGCAAGGCAAGGTTGACTGCGTATAAAATGAAAACTATCCCCAACTACATCATTTATTTATTTTTTTCCCCCGGCAGAGAAAGCAAGCTATTTATTCCACAAGGAAATGCAAAGTGTAGGAAAAGTCCTCTTGACATGCCTTCCATGGATTTTTGTTAATATGACCGTGTCTGTAGCTGCTGAAGACTAGATCAGTAACAGGAGCTCAGCGGGGAGCAATAATAACTCGGCTTCAACATCCCTGCCTTGGTAGGAGCCCCACGTCTTCATTTTAATTAATTACCCAGAACGCAGAAGGAGGGGGGAAAAAACGGCACTGATCATTAGGAAGAGAATCGCTGAGAAAGATTAAACAAGATTTTTTTTAAAGAAAAAAACCCCTTATTTAATCCTTCTCGGCGATTTTCGCACAAGAGATCTGGGGGCTTTTATCTTTAAAAATGTCCTGCTGACCCAGTGAAGGGCTCCCCATGGCCAGCGCTCCCGGTGCACTCCTGGTGACCGTCCTGGGCACGCTTGCGTCCGGTGGGCACACACCAGCCAAGATTCAGCTCCTGTTTGTTGTACATACTCCTGATCAGTTGGAGGATGATGAAGATATTGAGGACTCGGATTCAGATAGAAACATAGAAACATAGAAGACTGACAGCAGAAAAAGACCTCATGGTCCATCTAGTCTGCCCTTATACTATTTCCTGTATTTTATCTTACAATGGATATATGTTTATCCCAAGCATGTTTAAATTCAGTTACTGTGGATTTACCAACCACGTCTGCTGGAAGTTTGTTCCAAGGATCTACTACTCTTTCAGTGAAATAATATTTTCTCACGTTGCTTCTGATCTTTCCCCCAACTAACTTCAGATTGTGTCCCCTTGTTCTTGTGTTCACTTTCCTATTAAAAACAATTCCCTCCTGGACCTTATTTAACCCTTTAATATATTTAAATGTTTCGATCATGTCCCCCCTTTTCCTTCTGTCCTCCAGACTATACAGATTGAGTTCATTAAGTCTTTCCTGATACGTTTTATGCTTAAGACCTTCCACCATTCTTGTAGCCCGTCTTTGGACCCGTTCAATTTTGTCAATATCTTTTTGTAGGTGAGGTCTCCAGAACTGAACACAGTATTCCAAATGTGGTCTCACCAGCACTCTATATAAGGGGATCACAATCTCCCTCTTCCTGCTTGTTATACCTCTAGTTATGCAGCCAAGCATCCTACTTGCTTTTCCTACTGCCCGACCACACTGCTCACCCATTTTGAGACTGTCAGAAATCGCTACCCCTAAATCCTTCTCTTCTGAAGTTTTTGCTAACACAGAACTGCCAATGCAATACTCAGATTGAGGATTCCTTTTCCCCAAGAGCATTATTTTACATTTGGAAACATTAAACTGCAGTTTCCATTGCTTTGACCATTTATCTAGTAAAGCTAAATCATTTACCATATTACAGACCCCTCCAGGAATATCAACCCTATTGCACACTTTAGAGTCATCGGCAAATAGGCAAACCTTCCCTACCAAACCTTCCCCTATGTCACTCACAAACATATTAAAAAGAATAGGACCCAGAACAGACCCTTGTGGCACACCGCTTGTAATCTGTCTCTGCTCAGAATACTCGCCATTAACAATAACTCTCTGATGTCTATGCTTCAGCCAGCTTGAAATCCACTGAACTATCCAGGGATTAAGTCCAATCTTCACTAATTTATCTATCAGCTCTTTATGTGGAACCGTATCAAAGGCTTTGCTGAAGTCCAGATAGGCAATATCCACGACACCACCTTGATCCAACACCTTTGTGACATAGTCAAAGAAATCAATGAGATTAGTCTGACATGATTTGCCTTCAGTAAAGCCATGCTGATTTGGGTCCAATAAGTTATTGTTTTTTAGGTGCTGATTTATCCTCTTTTTGAGTAGAGTCTCCATCATTTTAAGTATTTATGTATTTAGTATTTATGAAGTAGTGGGGAGCCCGGGGTTACAAGTAGTAGAACAGGTGGGAGGCCAGCCACAGGATGGGGCTATGAGTTCAGGATCTAGCGAGGGAGAATCAGACGCTCGCTGGGTTAACCCTAAATTCAGAAGGATTCAGAAACGTAAAGAGCAAAGGTCTGGAAGAAGATATTAAGGAGAGGAATGGGTTAAATATTGTAGTGAGGTAATTGGCACGTCAGGGGGCTAGTGGAGAAGAAGGGTGGAGTTGCAACGTTGCTGAAAAGAAATATAGATGTGTTTTCCCCACGCTAAAGTAAGCCAAAGTATTTTGTATTGTAGTTAGTCAGTGCTGCTGTCTTTTTAAAGCTATGTAGTTAGGAAATAAATCTTGTCTAGTGAAGCAGGAAAAGGAATGTGAGAAATGCGGCTAAGAGAGAGATAACGGACCGAGTGATGTCTGGAATGTGTTGAAGTACAGGAGAGCAGAGAAATAAATGATACATTTAATGAGAGTTATTTGTAATTACTAAACTTCTACCAGAAACCAGAACACTGTGCATGGGCAAAAAAGCAAAATCTTGCTTGAGGATGCTTGTGTGTGCAAGATTTCACCGATTTTGGCGATTTCTTTGCTTCAGTGCCTGCGCGGAAGTAAAAAAACGCCAAAAATCGGCAAAATCTCGTGCACCGAGCATCCTCATGTGACTGTTCACTTCCTGAGCATGCGCAGAAGCTGAATCTCACGTGGGCACGCGCATGCATGCGCATCTCTATTTTTCCAAGCAGGACTGCGTACCGGACCATCCATGCAACAGCCCACTACTGGGTTGACCCTAAAGAGGCAGAAGGAAGATCTGGTCTTCTTGAGGCAGAAAGAGATCTTCTCAATAATCAGAGCAGTGTTTCTCGGCAGGTTTTAAGATGCATTGACTACAACTCCCAGACTCCCCCAGCCATTACCTCTCTACTCTTTCAGCACATGACTGAGAGGATGCCATGTTGCTTGAAAGTGGACAGAGCTAGAATGCTGGACGGCCATAGAACAGTAAGGAGAGTCTATGGAGAATCTCAATCATCCTTCTACATGGGGCTACCTTTGAAAAGTGTTCGGAAACTTCAGATCGTGCAGAATGCAGCTGCAAGAGCAATCATGGGCTTTCCCAAATATGCCCATGTTACACCAACACTCCGCAGTCTGCATTGGTTGCCGATCAGTTTCCGGTCACAATTCAAAGTGTTGGTTATGACCTGTAAAGCCCTTCATGGCACCGGACCAGATTATCTCAGAGACCGCCTTCTGCTGCACGAATCCCAGCGACCAGTTAGGTCCCACAGAGTGGGCCTTCTCCGGGTCCCGTCAACTAAACAATGCCGCTTGGCGGGATCCAGGGGAAGAGCCTTCTCTGTGGCGGCCCTGGCCCTCTGGAACCAACTCCCCCCAGAGATTAGAATTGCCCCTACCCTCCTTGCCTTTCGTAAGCTACTTAAAACCCACCTCTGCCGCCAGGCATGGGGGAACTGAGATGCTCTTTCCCCCTAGGCCTTTACAATTTTATGCATGGTATGTCTGTATGTATATTTGGTTTTTTATATTAATGGGTTTTTAATCATTTTTAGTATTGGATTATTACTGTACACTGTTTTACTATTGCTGTTAGCCGCCCCGAGTCTCCGGAGAGGGGGGGCATACAAATCCAATAGATAGATAGATAGATAGATAGATAGATAGATAGATAGATAGATAGATAGATAGATAGATAGATAGATAGATAGATAGATAGATAGATAGATCTAGGTCATGGTTGTCCCAAAGGTGCTTTTTCCAAAAAGCAGCTGGATTTTCTTGGTTGTTTTTCTTTTAACAGAATAACAGAGTTGGAAGGGACCTTGGAGATCTTCTAGTCCAACCCGCAGCTCAAGCAGGGAACTCTATCCCATTTCAGAGAGATGGTTGTCCAATCTCTTATTGAAATCCCCCAGTGTTGAAGTACCCACAATTTCTAAAGGTAAGCCATTCCACCGGTTACATGTTTTCATCATCAGGAAATTTCTCTTTAGTTCTAGGTTGTTTCTCTCCTGGATTACTTTCCATCCTTTGCTTCTTGTACTGCCTTCTGGTCACGGTGAAATGATTAAATATTGGAACTCTGTTATTATTTCAGCCTTAGTCTTTCTGAAGAATTGAAGAAGCTTCTTGGATGAGAAGCGAAACGTTTTCAAAGGAAAACGCCAAGAAATTCCAAAATGGAAAAAGGACGTTTGGGATAACAGTATCCCTCATCCATTACCCTGGGGGGGGGGGGGGAGTTATTGACCCCCTCAGAGAGGGTCCGCAACTTGGGCGTCCTCCTCGATCCACAGCTCACATTAGAGAAACATCTTTCAGCTGTGGCGAGGGGGGCGTTTGCCCAGATTCGCCTGGTGCACCAGTTGCGGCCCTATTTGGACCAGGAGTCACTGCGCACAGTCACTCATGCCCTCATCACCTCGAGGCTAGACTACTGTAACGCTCTCTAAATGGGGCTACCTTTGAAAAGTGTTCCTCAAAAGCTCCTCAAAACCCACCTCTGCCGTTAGGCATGGGGGAATTAAGATAATCTTTTCCCCTAGGCTTCTACAATTTATGCATGGTATGTTTGCATGTATGATTGGTTTTATAACAAGGGTTTTTAGCTGTTGTAGTATTGGATTTTTACATTCTGTTTTTTGTCACTGTTGTTAGCCGCCCCGAGTCCACGGAGAGGGGCGGCATACAAATCCAATAAATAAATAAATAAATAAATAAATAAATAAATAAACGGTAAGGAGAATTGACATTCACAGATTTGTTACTGAAAAGTAACCGTGTTTTGGGCATCGCGGGCCTAGAAATGCTAAAAATAGAAAACTGTTTTGGGGCGCAAGTAAGGGACAATTCAAATGTTTTCTTGTAGACTCACCCTCAGCATCACTTCTTTGCCCAACAAGTCATACAGAGACGCTCCTTTCGAAGTGATTTCTGAAGCAAGCTGCCTGGCTGTCTTCAAATCGCTGATCTAAACAGACATTTGGAAAAAAACCCAGAGTTTACCTTTCCAAACAGAGTTAGTAGGGAGGAGTGGAGAGGGAATGCTTCTAACTAAAGCCGTATACGGAGGTGGTAGCCTGTTTGGAGGTGCCTGTTCTCCAAGCAGATTAATAACTGTAATCATTTGTGCACAGGCTACAATGGATCTGAATAATTTATTTGTTCATGAGTTGGTGAGCAATAAGCTGGGCATTATGTTATTTTCGCTGAACCTTTCGATTTTGAAGGAAAAAGAGCTGCACAAAATTCCAAGCTGGAATGTGCTCCTGGTCTGGATTGAGGGGATGGGAGAAGGACCACATCAACTTCTTACCAAAGGTCACCATAGATCGGTGGTTCTCAACCTGGGGCTCGGGACCCCTTTGGGAGTCAAACGACGGATTCACAGGGGTCCCCTGTGAAAAGACAAATTTTCCATGGTGTTAAGAACTAAAGCTTCTATTCTGGCGCCTTGGAA